>NC_083591.1:58404544-58577044 GCF_027579695.1 Neoarius graeffei | reverse complement strand
TTTCTGCTGTATTATTTCCTCAGATCATTTATTCCACTTCTCTGCAGTAATGACAGGCTTCCACACCAAGCATTTACGCTCTGCAGCTTTCTTTCTTTTTTCTCTCCTCCAGACCCCCACTGTAATTACGGCTTTAAAACACACATCGATTGTCACCAGCACTGAAGAATTGAAGTTTTTTTTTGATTACACACTGCCTCTGTCTAAAATAACAGGTTTGGAAAATAAGAGGCTGCCAAGTGCTCGTTTTAAAGGCTTTATATTATGGGGGGATTTTTTTGGACGCCATTTTTGAACTCCGTTATTAATGCTGCATGCACTCTTTATTCAGCCAGGAAATGTGAAATGGCCTTCTTTCATTTTAGCTCCTCATTATCGTCGCATTCCTGTAGCCTTTAGCACACGCGATAATTTGGAATAATTGATTCCTTCATCACTCATCTTGAGGAAAAAAAACCCTGCTTTGTGGAAAATGACTCGTCCGGATGTTCATTCAGTGTCACTTTCTTTTAATTCCTGCAGTTATTAGCCTGTAACCTGTAAATGTAAAGTTAGTGTAGAATTATAACGCTGCACGTGTCGTCGAAGTAAATGAAGCAGCGTTCGAGGAGCGAACAGCAGCGACTGGATCAGGTGGTACAGATCGCTGTAATGTGAGCTGAGCTGTGACATCACGCCCGAGTGATAGTACAGTTCATTTTTTGTGTGTTACAGTAATTATACCAGAGTACGGCAGAAACCTTCAATCACTGATTAATTAAGAAAATATTTATGACTATAATATGGGCGACGAACACCCCAAAGGGGCTTTCTTTACACTGGTTTATCCTCGGTTTCCAAGTCAAGCTGGAAAATGTTTACAGATTTCTTGCACAGTGATGTTAAACACGCCAAAGGGCTGTGTCTGTCTTCGACACTTTCCGCCGCTGTCATGAACCGTGTCACAAATCTAAAACTCTGTCCTTCCATTCCGAAGTGTTTACTCATCCAGATACCAAAAATACAGAAGGCTATACACAAAACAGCTTTCTGTACGTTTGAAGCCAATAACACTTTAGAATAGTGCACAAGTATGCAGTTTGAGACACATTTCTAGTTTCCTTTGCTAAATGAATGTGACTAGTGACCAGTAACATTTCTAAATAAAGAGGCCCCTATGTTTAGAAACCCCAAGTCTAAAACGTTATCGTTTCCATAGTAACAGCTCATTCATAGGCACTTGTACGGCGGGTGCTACACATAATCTAAACCTTTCTATATCACAAAGAAAAGTGTGTGACTGTTCAGATCGTGAAGTTCTCTCTTATGGAAGGAGTCTCCAGTGTCAGCGCGCTGTAACAGTCAGTAACATTCCTCATGTACATTATAGCAGCTATAGAGGCTTTGCACCATCATGTGACCCCCATAGCAATAGTAACTACGCCACCATGACAGGAGGCACTTTGTCGGTATGGGAAGGTTTTGCTGCACATTTGGACGTGCAAATTGTTCTGAACGAAACATACATCAGATTTTCTAATTTACCAAAAGTAATTCATCATCAGGGGGAAAAGACTAGAGAGGTTTCTAAACGTAGAAGGGAAAAATGACTCACAAACATACAAAGTGCAGCGAGGCGCTCATTCTAATATAGAGAAGTGAACATGAGTTTGAGCACCTCGCTGCACTTTGTTTCTTATGCTCATGTTCACTTCACTGGATAAGAATGAGCAGTTCTGGAATTAATTATTTTTTTTATTCTGACCTTCATGGAAATGAAGTGAGCACCATAGATAGGGTTTTTGGCCTCTCCGTTCGACACCGAATGTTTGTGAACCATTTTTCCTTTCTAAATTTAGAAATCTCTCTAACTTTTCCCCCGATGATGAATTACTTTTGGTAAATTAAAAAATCTGATATCTATGTTTCGTTCAGAACGATTTGCATGTCCAAAAATGCAGCAAAACCTTCCTGTACCGATCAGTAACAACTAACTCAGCTGCATGAAGCACTACAAGCATGCTTCGTGTCATGGCAACATAGTTCCCATTGCTATGGGGGGTCACATGATGGTGCAAAGCCCCTATAAGCCCTTGCTCCCTCACCAGCTTCTTTTTTCTGTCTCCTGAAAGACAAAAATTCGCAGCTGGTTACATCGTGTTAGCGAGAAACTGTAAAGAAGCGTAAACTCGTCTGTCCTGAAGATGTCAGAAATTAAAGTCACAGCTTCACCTCTGACACTGGAGACTCCTTCTGTAAATGTAAATGTTACATAAATAAGCATGGCTGGAAACAAAACAGACGATTTTTAAAATCTGTTTATTATGAGTGAAGCGTTTGCTGTATAAGATCCTGTGAATGAGCCGTTACTATAGAAACGATAACGTATCAGAGCATTCATATAAACGTGATCTGTAGCTGAGCTGTTGGAGTAAATTTCTTTCTTTCTTTCTTTCTTTCTTTCTTTCTTTCTTTCTTTCTTTCTTTCTTGTTTTCAGGCGAACGGAGTGTGGCAGGACGCACCAACTCCATCATCTGTAACTTCACCTACAGAAGGACCCGGAAGTGTTCAGTCTGACACGTCTAACTAAAATTAACACACACGAGACACACACACACACACACACATGACATGACACGACACTACTCTGTTCACACCATCTCTCTCTCTCTCTCTCTTATAGCTACAGAACATTTGGAATAAAAAAAGAAACAAAAAAAAGAAAGAAAAAATGTACTAATGGTTTTCACTCATCTCTGAGAGTTTGGATGGATATTTAGTGACAGAACAAATCGTTATCACAGACCCGTATCGTTCACTTTTAATTCTTTATTCTACCTCTGAGAGAAAAAAAAACAGTTGATATGAAATTAAAAAGAGCAATCTTCGGTTTCGAAAAGAAACTTTTTCTGTTGTGTCCAAGTGGAGATTTTGTTCTTTATCGGTACGCTGCGTCGTTCTGTTTCACTCTCCATCATCGCTTGCTTACAAGCATAATTATTTTCCATATTTAATGATAAACGTGAAGTAACGGGTCCGTCGTTTATTCAAAACATAACCGACATTATTTCTAAACATCCCGAGTTAAATGATCACATTTAATTCTTTAAAGTTTTCTTGGTTTTTTTCCCTTGACCGTGTCAGAAAAAAGTATTTGTTTGTTGTTGGCCGAGATCTGCGTTTTTACTCACCACTAACTGACTCAAAAGTGATATTTTATGATTTCCCAAGCCCAAGCTGGAACTGGGAACCAAATTTATGAATATTTAATGAGCATGTGCGGCTTTGTCCAATCATAGAGCATCAGGTCAGAGCATCATGATTTAACTATTAACAAATTAATTACATTTATTAATGAGGATAGTACAGAAGCCTGGAGAAGACATTTTTCTTTTTTTTCTTTTTTTGCACTATGGGATGTGGAATCAGTGTTAAGAAATTGCGTAAGGTTTCGCTATAGGAGTGAATAAAATCCGGACGACAAAGGAAATTCAAATTTCAATTGATATGGAGAAGGTGTTACGATAGTAACCGTGTTAGGTTCGAGATTAACTTTCGTCATCAAACTGAAATTGACCAGAAATAGCCGTGTTTACTGAGTTAATTCACTTCGTAAAACAGGAATATCAAATCAACAAGGTGACTCCAGCTGACTCGCCACGTACGAAGAACGAGACCCAGGAGCTACGGTTATAAACGATGTGACGGAGCGGTCGTTCTTCTCTCCTTTCACTAGTTTTTATTACCTCTCTCTTCCTAACTGTCACTCTGTGATTCGACAAACCAGCGTTTTTAATTCTAAATTAATTTCCATGTCGTCATGGAGGAAAGAAATATTAAAGTGACCGGAAAATACATTTCACATTTACAGTTTTTAAAAAATAAATACTATATCAGGGCTTTCCCCAGAAAAAAAATATCAGACTGGTGTTACTGACGTGGAGTCTACAGAAGGCTGCTAGGGGAGTCCGGGGCAGGCTGGGGGGGCCTGGGGCAGGCTGCTAGGAAGGTCCGGGGCAGGCTGGGGGGGTCTGGGGCAGGCTGCTAGGAGGGTCCGGGGGCATGCTCCCCCAGAAAATTTTTAAATTAGAGACTTCAAATGGTGCATTCTGGTGCCATCTGGGGCTGATTTAGGCACAATTCAACATTTATTAAATTTGCCATTTTTTACCTTGTCAAATCTGCAAGGGGGAAAATTTAAAGGGAAAAATTAGATTTGAAATGAAAACACTGGAAACAGTCGGTTCAGAGAAATATTTAATTTCATTGCACAACAAAAAATGTGGGCGGCACGGTGGTGTAGTGGTTATCACTGTTGCCTCACAGCGAGAAGGTCGGGGTTCGAGCCCCGTGGCCGACGAGGGCCTTTCTGTGCGGAGTTTGCATGTTCTCCCCGTGTCCGCGTGGGTTTCCTCCGGGTGCTCCGGTTTCCCCTACAGTCCAAAGACATGCAGGTTAGGTTAACTGGTGACTCTAAATTGAGCGTAGGTGTGAATGTGAGTGTGAATGGTTGTCTGTGTCTATGTGTCAGCCCTGTGATGACCTGGCGACTTGTCCAGGGTGAACCCCGCCTTTCACCCGTAGTCAGCTGGGATAGGCTCCAGCTCGCCTGCGACCCTGTAGAACAGGATAAAGCGGCTACAGATAATGAGATGAGATGAGCAATATGGCTGTCAACTACAGACCTGCAGCCTAACAGGCAAAAGTCCCACACAGAAGCCTGCAGTATTGCGCCAGGAACAGAATCGAAGTCAAATCACGCACCAGCACCATCTAGCGACCGGCGCAGAGAGCGTGGATTTATATCTGGCTGTGAATGGCAGTCAGTGCACGCAGCGAAACCCTTTATTTTCATTTCTGGGTCAAGTACCAGGATTGTCTAGACCTATACCGTATTTTCTGGACTATAGAGCGCACCTGTATATAAGCCGCATCCGCTCTATTTAAAAAAAAAAAGATATACAAGCCGCACCGGGCTATAAGCCGCAGATATCTATGTTGAAAAATTAGATATTTACTGCATGTACAGAACGATTTTGTACTGTAAATGTACATGTATGTACCTGAACAGATTCTTTCCGAACAGTGCCTTTTAACACAGCAGCAACTTTGCTGATTAAAACAGAACAGAACCAAGAGAAAATAACCGGTATTTATTTACCTTCATTTCTCCTGTGTTTGAAACCACAAGTCACTTTAATCATCTTCGCTGAAACCCATGAAGTCGTCTTCTTCAGTGTCGGAGTTGAACAGCCTCAGAAGCGCTTCGTCACATCTGTCTCCATCAGTCTCGCTCTCCGTGTCACTGTCATCCTCCGGTGAAGTTAGCTCTGAAGGTGCGCCGCTCTCTTCGCGTAGCAGTCCAGCCTTTCGGAACCCGTTGGTGATGGTGGATTCTTTCACAGCAGTCCACGCTGTTAGGATCCACTGACAGACATCAGAAAAGGATGCTTTTCGCATGCGGCCAGTTTTTGTGAAAGACTTCTCACCACTTGTCATCCAAGTCTCCCACTCAACCCGGAGTGCAGCTTTAAATGCCCGATTCACACTGATGTCAAGTGGCTGCAAATACTTTGTTGTACCTCCAGGAATCACAGCTGGAATGGAGTTTGTTTTCTTGATCGCTGCTTTCACAGAATCTGTGATGTGGGCCCTCATGCTATCCAAAACAAGCAGTGCTTTTTTCTGGTGAAAAAATCCTCCCGGGCGCTTACCGTAGCACTCCGTTAACCATTCATTCATTAGGCCTTCCATCATCCACCCTTTGGTGTTAACTTTGACCACTATGCCTTTCGGGAGTTGTTCTTTCGGCATAGTTATGCGCTTAAAAATCACCATTGGTGGAAGTTTTTGTCCGGATGCCGTGCATGCCAGAACGCAGGTGAAGTGCGTCTTCTCGTAGCCTGTTGTTTTCAACAACATGGATGATGCACCTGTCTTGTTAACAGTCTTGGTCAGTGGCAGATCAAACGTCAAAGGGACTTCATCCATATTTATGATGTCGTCTGGTCCGATGGAGTTTTCTTGTATCTTTGTTTCAACGAATTTGTGGAAGTTTTCAATTTTTTCCTGATAGTCAGGGGGCAGTTGCTGACAGAGAGTGGTCCGTGCCCTAATGGACAGGTTTTTACGTCTCATAAATCTGAAACACCATGACGGCCCAGCTTTGAAATCTTCAATATTCATTTCGCGGGCGATTGTTTCGGCTTTCAGTCGGATCTGTATAGTGGATACACCTCGGCCACCTGCTCTCTGTGTGTTCACCCAGTCCTCCAGGACATTTTCAAGTTCAGGCCACCTGCTTTTATGTCCTCTGAAAACTTTTCTCGACTTTTGGCATTGCATGAGCTCTTCCTGCTGCCGCCTCCAACGTCTCACCATAGATTCATTGACGCTAAGCTTGCGTGCAGCAGCGCGGTTTCCTTCCTGGATAGCAAACTCGATGGCCTTCAACTTAAAACTTGCATCATACGAACTTCTTCGTGTGGTTTCCATGATGAAGGGGCGAGGATTTGAAAATAATTACCAGTTAGTAATTTGTCGTGCGTGTTCTATCTGCTAAAGATCTGCTAATTCTTCTTTGCATTGATTTTTCGTCGATCTTATTTTTGATTCTACTTCCGGTTAGAGCGCCCCTAACGGTGGAAGAAAAATCCACAGAATAGCCGCACCTTTGTATAAGCCGCATGGTTCAAAACCTAGGAAAAAAGTAGCGGCTTATAGTCCAGAAAATACGGTATATATATATTTTTTAATGTTCCCACACTGTACTCTTGACAGGAGCATAGTGGGGGGGGGGGGGGGGGGGGTTCTTTTTTTTCCTTATCTCTCCTCATGTTGTGTTTCCTTTTTATCTTTATCCCTGTCTTCCTGTCCTGTCTACCCTATGTCAATTGTATGTTGTATACCGTAAAATACCAAATAATAGCCCGGGCGATTATTTGTCTCAATCACGTAAGAGACCCGGCGCGTATTAGAGACTAGGCGGCTATTTGGAACAGGCGATTAATTCCTTCTTCACAAACACCTTCCCCAAAATCTACCTCAAAACGGGGAAAAAATCATTCTCAGATAGGCCTACTTTTAACCAGTATAACTTACAGTTTGTTTAGAGTTAGATTACAGATAGCACGGTGCCGACTTCGGGGAATTTTGAAGACGCAGAATGCATCTTCGCATGGCACAGTCGGGGTGGATAAAGGATAAATCACACACCTTTTCCTGTTAATGACTAGTTAAGCGCATGCTTTACAAAATAATCAAGAAACCACACCATTGTCTGTGCGCAGCACTGTGATTTAATTACTCTGCAAAGTTATGGTCACTTGCTATCACCCTCACCCATGCAGCCTCCACCCTTTGCGCTTCGCGATGTCTGTCAATCTGAAATTGCATGGAGGGCGCGACGTTGAAGCAACATAATTAGGGTGCGAAGTGTCAAACCAAAGGGTTTTTTCTTATGCTGAAAAATAAGTGACCTGCAGTGGCTACATACTGTCATCTTGCATCACGTTTCTCTCCAAGACGTTTCCCTATTTGGCCGATATGAGCCTATTCCCCGAGTGAGTTGGTACGGTGGCTCGACCCCGTAGAAAACTTAAAGTTCGGATGAAAGTTAGTTGAATAGGTTACTGACTTGTAGGCCTACATGTTGCCTGCCTGACGCGTGTTTCTGCCCAACTTGCACGACAGATTACTTGTTGAAAAGGCCCCTTGGATTAGATTGGCCGCGAGCAGACTGAAATGCATGTTAGAACGCTCTCACCTTTTTTGTAAAGCGTCTTCCAGATCCGAATGGGTAAGGGCAAGTGAAATGGTATAAGGTCTTTAATAAAACTCAGTGTGTGCTTTGACGCATGCATTCGGCAATTTAGGTCGTTTAACAGAAGCAGCAGTCCAACCTTGGAAACCCGCAGTCCTCAATGTCACCACACACACTGGCTTTCGTTGGGTATACCCAAAGGGGTGGCTAAGACATCTGTCAAAAGTTACGGAGTTGCATTCCTCAAGAAATATTATGGTAGACCAAGATTATAACATTGAAATGGCATGTTTATTATCACGTAACAAAATGTTGTAAACAGTATTATAGAAATAATTTCATTCATTCATTCATTCATTCATATTGTTTCGGTAGAAAACTATGCAATGCAAAATCGTTTAAACACCAGAAAACCAGAAAAGTGCTGGGCCTCAAGATTCTAGATAGAACGTTCGGACGCTTTTTTTTTTTTAGACCCCGGCGAGTATTCGGAACCGGCCTTTATTTGTCACAACACACGCGTACACCCGGCCGTTAAAGGGAACTCGGCGGTTAATTGGAACTCGGCTATTATTTGGTATTTTACGGTATGTACGGACAGGTTGATGGCTAATTTCGCTGGTACATGTGACTAGTGACAATAAAGGGCTTCTGAAACTGATACTTCTGATATATTACAATCTCTTCTGATTTCTGTAGCTATTACTCATTTTCAGAGGGAAATAGGAGATATTTGGGTGCGGAAGATACTCTGCATTGTTCACTTTATGGTACTGAGGTGTTTTTTGGCGTGTACTGTAAGTGACAGTGCAGCGCTGATGTCGCACAGCGTGGTGGAGCGCCGCGTATCTGCGCTTTGGGGAAAGCCCTGTATATGTTGGGAAAACGTTGATTTGATGTAACACTCACACCTGATCCCAATTCAGTGAACAGCTGCGTTTCTATGGGCCGGGAAAACAAATAAAAGTTGGGAATTTTATTTTGAAGCGTCTGTGCGAATCCTGGACGCTCGTCACGCTCGGATCACGTGATTACATCTTAATCTGGACTCCGATTCAACATTTCTGAGCAGTCGATCCATTAAACATTTTTCTTTTGCTATGAATAAATTCATTATTCATAACAACAACAACAACACAAACACCAACACAAACACCATGTCTCGGATTTCATTTGAACTCATTTCCTTCCCGACCTCTTTGTTTGTTTGTTTTGTTTTAAAGATGCCGTGAAACGAACCATAATCTTTATGTCAACTTGTGGCAGAAGCATCATGTCCTTATTGTGTGTGTGTGTGTTCCTTCCTGCGCTACGTTCTTTCTTTATCACACACACACTCACATTTGTTTGTTTTGTGTGTACAGAAGTTGTTGATCTACGTATAGGATGTAAAACCTTTTTTTTTAATTTGCTTTTTTTTTAATCTTGTTTTTTTTTCTTCATGTCCGTGAGCGTACACACTCCAGCATCGTAGCACTGTTTAACTGTAGTGCTCTTCTCGACTTCCCCCACTAGATCTTCAGTATTTTGGACAGAAATATTATTTGTTTCGGTTAAACATTAACACGATTAAAGACGCTTATATTTCAAATTGAAACTGCGACACTCACGAACGATGATGTTTAAATACACTTTTGCTGTACGTTACAACACATTAATCTCACTGCTGAACATTTCCAGACGTTTTCTTTGATCATCATGCTAGCTGGCTATCGCTGACATACTGTAGCTATAAGGTGCTGTGTCAGTATTAGCGTGGGCAGGATATAAACATTTGAACACTGTTGTTATAATTATTTATGTAAATGCATTACATTTTATCGCGCTTTTACGCAGTGTGATTATAAATGTGAAGCTGACGTGTTACAGCGCCAAGTTCCACTGTGATTAGTGCATGATGAAACGTGTAGATTTTTTAAAGCATTTCTTTAACAAATGAATTATGGCACAAAATGTGTCAGAAAAACAAAACTTTATAACTTCTGAAAGATCTTCTGAAGCTAAACTGAGTTGTGTGAATTCTGTGATCCAAGTTCACCGAGATAATAATTGTTGCGAAGTGAAAGTAACAGAAATCGCATCTCTAAGGTCTTGCATTCTTTCTTTCTCTTTTCATTTTTTTCTGAATAAAATTCATCAGCCATAAAAGACAATTCACTGAAGGGGAAAGGACATGAGATGTGAAAGACGGCATTTTTGTCAGGCCCTGCTCGCACTACAGCTCACAATGGGTTTGTGAATACTTGGTGTTGAAAAATTAGTAGCATCGCCACCGATTATGCGATGCACGGTGAATGTTCTCTGAGCTTCGAGAGTTGTTTTTGGTGTGTCTTCGCCTCATGAGTGGCCAAAAACGTCAAGAAAAATTTCACTGCATGTGTTGAGATTTGGTGGTGATGTTCTTGTTGGCAAACTAAGCGGCGAATCCTCACAGATGGGTTTGGGAAAACTTCCTGAAGCTCGGGGAAGCATCACCACCAAACGCCTCATCTTCATCAAAAACCACCGCAAAGCATCGCAAGCTGGAAGGAGATCGTAACCTAACTTTCACATTGCACCCATTTTTTTTTTAAATCTTGGTGGATTTTGACCAGAGAATTCTCAGCCAGTAGCAAAGAAGGCGGAGCTTATTATTAAGTGGCAACACACTACATTTTTGCCTTTTTTAACTGTTTCGAGATGCATATTAGATTAAAAAGTCGTGTTCTGAGCAGTACTTCTAAAACATCACGGGAACGTCGTGTGTAATAAAGACAGAATAATCAAAGATAAAGATGGTGCTGATCTGATCCCCAGATATGAGAAAATAAACGCTGGATCAGACATCGAAGGAAACCTCGGCTCAAATATCGGCTCCTGTAACAACCAATGAAGATTGGAACTGGATTTGGAAATTAATTTTATTTTTAGACCCGGAAATATTAAAGTGAGACGGCCTTTCGATTTGTATGTTTATTTCTGTAATATCTCACAAAATATCAGGCCGTTCTGTGGCTGGGAAGTTATTTAATTTGAGGGGATTAAAGCAAATAATGTGCATGAAGTCGCTCGCTTCACGCAGTCAAGCAGACAGAGGAAGTCCGTGTGCGCATGCGCAGGTTTACCTTCTTCTTCTTTTGGGTTTTACGGCAGCTGGCATCCACAGTGTTGCATTACTGCCATCTACAGGTTTACCTTTGAGCGTGCACTGACAGTTCCATCATTCTGTCGCTAAACGAACAGCTGATCACACCGAGGTGCTCGCTGAGCGCCCATATTTATTAGTTTGGTCCTGCGTTTCCTTTCCTTCGTATATAACATAACGTCTTTTCTTCTTGCTTTCTTTCCGTTACTGTAGTCGCTCTTTCACGTTTCATTCGCACACTGACGTCCTCCATTTTTCTCTCCTGTTTCAAATTTGTATCCCACAATGCCTTGCGTGAACGGGGAAAGACCACCACGTGATGCATGACGTAGTATCTTGAATTGGATCATGGTGAAGCAGGAAAAAATAGCGGAGAGTTTCGGGACACGTGGAGATAAATTCATTAATTGTTCTATTTTTTAAAAAAACTAATAAAATTAGAAGTCTGTGATTCGAATTCAGTAGCTTTTGGTCACTAAACAAAAATAATTGGGTGTCGGGAAAATTCTTTTTATGACCTACACTTGGAAAATCTGAAAGGAGGTACAGCTTAGGATTTTATTTTATTTTTTCTACACTTTATTATATTTACACTATAGCTGATCTGTAGCTCCGCCTCTACTGTCAGGTGTGATCCATTTTTCTAAATGATTATAACTGTGTGTGTGTGTGTGTGTGTGTGTGTGTGTGTGTGTGTGTGTGTGTGTGTGTGTTATGTTCAGAGTTTATTCTGGAATGTTTTACCAATATTGTATGTCATGTGTTTAAGGGGAAGTGGATAAGAGTGCGTGCGCATCGTTACTGAAACACAGCCGTGAACTTTTTAATCCCTGTCTGGTGTATAAACTCTGTGTACATGAGTGTGATCTATCTCACTGTTACAGCTTTACGGTCCTTATTCGCTTGTCTCAGGGACATAGCGAAGAAAAAACAGCTTGTAAAGCGTGTGTGTGTGTGTGTGTGTGTGTGTGTGTGTGTGTGTGTTTTTATCCTGACTCACCCTCAGCTAATGTTGCATCTCTGCCTAATTGACACAAACATTATTGGAAGAAAAAAATGAATTCTTGTTTGAAAATATCTCCACGTCGGTGACGTCTCGGGTAACGAAGTTTGTTTTTCTGTACATCGGATCAGAATCCACTTAAACGGGGAAGTCATTACGTTAATGCGGTTAGGACTTTTAGCATAAGTGATGATTTTGCAGGTAAAACTCGGTTAATGAGGACTTTTTGACCTCGATGAACTCGGGGGGAAGTAAAATTCAATTTGTTACGAACGATCGTTCCTCACGTATTTGCGTAGTCTGTAATCGTGTAACGATGCCATATTAACGCCGTATAGATCGATCGGATTTCAGACGGTGCGTCCACACGGCTGCACGGATCCAAAACTAAACAAAAAAACAACACCGTAGTCTGCGTTTAGCGCAGCGTAAATTAAAATAACGTTTAATAAAACTTAATATAAATGTGTAATATTTCCAATTATTTAGTTTTCTCTGCTTTTATATCTGTTATTTTTTTAAACATTTTGTTCATCTAGTATTGTATCCATGTTTCACTGTTAAACAAAGTGACATCACGACTTTCTGCCAATTTTCTGGTGATTTTAATCATTTCAGCTCCGACACGTAACGTCATTTCTGAACTAAATTACATCTGAAGAAATTAATTTCTCAGACTCTTCCTCTTATTAAACTATAGATATTTTTTGGTGGAAAGTTTCGACTCTTCACCTTTTCACTGAACTTTACTCGATCATCACGAACCATGCGACATGTCTGAGTCCTAAAGAGACTTGTTTTTTATTTTAATCACAATAATGTTGTGTCTAAATGAACTGTTCATCTTCAATAAATGTTGTATTACTGACTAAAAACGTGCTGAGACTCAGCAGTGTGGTTTACTTTTCTCTTTCAGGCCTAATGGAGAAATTCTCATACAAGGAAAAGTTAAAACTAGATGAATTTTGCTGAATTAAAAAAAATCTGCTGAGGTTGAGGTTTTTGTGTCGTTTAAAAGATGTATTGATTCTCTTTAAGCAATTATTTAAAAAATAGTCCTTCAACTGGGTGCTGTGGTGTCTTGGGTGGACACAAGGGGGCGATACAGGGCCTGCAAAAAAATCTCAGTCCTTCTCTCTTAGAAAATGTTTATTTTTGCTTGCGCCAAATGTAAAAAAAAAGTGATGTATGTTTAAATTGATATAAAACTCATTATTGAATGATATTAGAATGAAATACAGTTGTATGTAAAAGTTTGTGCACCCCTCACCATATTATAAATTTTATTATTACCTCGCCCGGGACGGAGTCCACCAGGGGGTGAGGTATTGGTTTTGGTTGAGTTTCTTTGTTTTTTTTGTTAACGATATTACGGGAAAATGGCTGGATCAATCTTCATGAAACTTTCAGGATAGATGATCATTGGTCTCAAATAGAACCTCCAACATTTTGAGGGTCATCCGGTCAAGGTCACTAAAAAGGTCAAAATCATTTTGTTGTGTCTCCTGCCTCATATAGAGACGCTAACCACTCCGTCATCATGCTGTAAGAATGTAAGAGTGTAACAGTCGCGCACTGCACATGCGCATACACCTGTTCCTATTAAAATGGCCAGTGAGTGTATACAATTCGGTTCACCATTCAAAATAAATGGACTAAAGAAATCGCTTTCAGACATGTTTATGCTTATTACAGACGGAAAGTGCGTTCCACTGAGCTCTAGAGCCGGGCCATTTCCGGGAAATAAGTTTGGGTCGTGGCGACAGCGTGTGTTACCCCTTTTCCACCAAATCAGTTCCAGGGCTGGTTCGGGGCCAGTGCTGGTGCTGGTTCACAACTCATTCAACTTGCGAACCAGCTGAGAACCAGTTTACTTTTCCATAGCTCGCGGTGCTAAGGGGAGCCACATCATTACATCACTGTATACGTCAGTTACGTCGCTGTGTTTGCATAAACCTTGGCGTGAACATCGAAGCAACAACAACACGGAGAAGAAGAAGAAGCAGCAACAACAACAAGAACAATAATGGATGACTGCTGCTTTACTGCATCCATGATATCTCGTCGCTTATTTAAAAATGGCGATCTTTCGCGGTCTTGCTATTGTTGTTGGTCTTAACAACTCCCCCCCCCCCCCCCCGCTGACGTAAGCGGTTCTTTCCTCTGGCCCAGCGGAGAGTTGGTGCTAGCCTGGAACCGTTTTTTCTGGCCCCAGAGCCAGTTCTTTGTCAGTGGAAACAGAAAACCCGGTTCCAAACTAAGCACTGGCCCCGAACCAGCCCTGGAACTGCTTTGGTGGAAAAGGGGCATTCGTGTCAGCCTCAGTTCGGAGGTTTCAGTTTAGAAAACTGTAAGAGGGAAGAGTAGAATAATATAAAGTACAGACACTTGGTATATTTTACTTCTGTGATTTTTAAATTGTTCATTTTTGGATTACGCTTCATTTTTGTGGCTGCTGCCTCATAGAGTAAATATATATGCTGTATTTACTGTATGGACACGGGATCAGAAAACTATTATATTTATAAGCCACATGGACCCAGAGGGGACCGATTTTTTTTTTCGCGATATCTTCCTTCATATTCATCATAAGTGCGACCGGGTGAGGTTTGTTTTTCCTGGAAACACTTGTTGATTTTTGAAGTGAAGAGAAATAAACACAAGCTCTTTTTTCTGCTTGTTAATTCACATTTACTTTGTATTTAATAAACTTAAAAAAATAAAAACGAGTAAAAATAGTAATTGTTGTCCAAACTTTGGACATCCTTCGTGTTGTAAAGTCTCAGGACTTAATTAAATTCGTTAAGCCTTAATTGATTTATTAGGACTCGAAAATGACCTGAACTGATTCCTACAAAACAGAGGAAAGAGATAAAAGGATCAAAGCAACTTCCAGCTCATCATTAATCTCAATCAGAGATTAACTTCCGAACATGACAGAGTTTGGAATTTGATATGTGTCATATAAACATCGTATTCCGTTTCACAATTTGTCCTTATTCTGAGTTTAGTATTTTCCCAGGATGTGCCGATATTATTTGGGATTTAGGAGCATTGTGCGGGACACAAACCAACTACACAACAGTTTGCAACGTAAACACGTTCATTCTCATGAGCCGTGCAAACAGCGTAGTAGGAATATTGTCTTTTTCAGAATAAGAGCAAAAACCAGAAGAAAACTAGATGAGATTAGGAAATGGCAGGCAAAAGGAGATCTGTGGAAGTTAAGGCTGGATCTGGAAGAGCAGGAAAAGGACTGACCCACCTGTACACTGAGCTGAAAGGCAAAGCAAACCCTTCGTACGATCCTGTGGACCTGCAGGAAGGGAGTGGTCACTGACACAGGCGTGGTCCATGTTCTGCATGGAAGAGTCATCAGAAAGAACCCTTATGTGTGACTTTACCACAAAACTGAACTTCGGAAGTAAGAAAAGCAATATCTCAATGATCCCAAGGGGTTTTTAAAGCAATCAACAAAAGTGTTTGGAGATTTAGGAGATTTAGCTTTAGTGTGGCAGCCAGAAGACCAGGACACGGTGCAGGAGCAGATGGAGGAACATATCAGTAAAGATCAGCCAGTTCTGGAAGCTGAATAGATGCTGATGTGTACAGTAGAACAGGACAACAATCTAAAACTTCCGTCAAAGTCCACCATCGAATACTTCAGGAGACACAAGCTGAAGCTTCTGGAACGGCCCTCACTTCACTTAAATATCACTGAAAATATTCAGGTCGATCTTAAACATGCTGTGCAGCAACATGGCTTGAGAAACATCTCAAAATATCTACAAACATTGTGTGAGGAAAAGAGTTTAAAGTCATTAAAGAAGAACAGAGGGGCGGCACGGTGGTGTAGTGGTTAGCGCCGTCGCCTCACAGCAAGAAGGTCTGGGTTCGAGCCCCGTGGCCGGCGAGGGCCTTTCTGTGTGGAGTTTGCATGTTCTCCCCATGTCCGCGTGGGTTTCCTCCGGGTGCTCCGGTTTCCCCCACAGTCCAAAGACATGCAGGTTAGGTTAACTGGTGACTCTAAATTGAGCGTAGGTGTGAATGTGAGTGTGAATGGTTGTCTGTGTCTATGTGTCAGCCCTGTGATGACCTGGCGACTTGTCCAGGGTGAACCCCGCCTTTCGCCCATAGTCAGCTGGGATAGGCTCCAGCTCGCCTGCGACCCTGTAGAACAGGATAAAGCGGCTAGAGATAATGAGATAATGAGATGAGAAGAAGAACAGAAAGTCCCTCAGCTGCCTGCAAAAAGTGTTTACAACCTGTGATATCTGCCAAAGGGGTGTCTAAACTTTTGCACATGCAACAATTAGTGTTTTATTTATTAAATATAAAGTAACTGTGCATAAAAAATAGACAGTTTGCATCGAATGTTGTTTGTACTTCTAACACAATATATGATTTGGGTGGGGTGCACAAACTTTTGCATACAGCTGTGAATGTCTCATCTCATCTCATTATCTGTAGCCGCTTTATCCTTCTACAGGGTCGCAGGCGAGCTGGATCCTATCCCAGCTGACTACGGGCGAAAGGCGGGGTTCACCCTGGACAAGTCGCCAGGTCATCACAGGGCTGACACATAGACACAGACAACCATTCACACTCACATTCACACCTACGCTCAATTTAGAGTCACCAGTTAACCTAACCTGCATGTCTTTGGACTGTGGGGGAAACCGGAGCACCCGGAGGAAACCCACGCGGACACGGGGAGAACATGCAAACTCCACACAGAAAGGCCCTCGCCAGCCATGGGGCTCGAACCCAGGACCTTCTTGCTGTAAGGCGACAGCGCTAACCACTACACCACTGTGCCGCCCCTCAGCTGTGAATGATTTTAATTAATTAAAAATTTTAAGTTATATTAAAAAAAAAAACTCAAATGAAAGACTGAAGGAAAAAGGTAGAAAGCAAATTTATATTTGTTTATATTTTACAAATAAATTTTATTTAAAATTGAAACTGGAGTCAAATTCCTCGTGTGTGTCCACATACCTGGCAATAAAACTGATTCTGATTCTGATTTATGTGTGGATAAATAAAATATACTGTATTTTCAATGTAAATACATCGTTTTATTTATAATTATAATAATTTTTCTTAAATATTAATCCAAATTCTTAAAATCTGACTTTTTATTGGTGATATGCATTAAAAAAACCTAAACATCCCCAGTCAGTGAAATTAAATTAAATTGAATTAATTTTTGATTCCTGATGTGAAAAAGTGCTTTAGTTTATGGACCACCAGGGGGCGCTGTGGTTCTGTGGAACAGCTGTGGGAGGAGATTTCTGCTGTTTGTGTATTTTTTTTTTAATAATTAAAAAGAATACAATTAAATAATATTTTTTGGCAGATTTTATTTTAAAGCTGTCATTTATTCCCCTGAGACTCATCTTCTCGAAATCACACACAGCTTCAGGAAAAACTCGACAACAAACTGTACATTTTGGGACACAGACTGATACTCAGAAGTATTTGCACCCTCTATATGAACAGTTTTAGTTAAGAGATTAATGCAAACAAGAAATACAGCTGTGTGTACAGAAGAGAGAAATGTTTATGGCTTTATTTTATTTCTGAGACGCCACGTTCACTATTTAATCTGTTTGACTCCATTTTCCTTAAAAACAAAAATGCTGGAATAAAGCATAAAACTTAAAGAAAAGAAATAAATGCAGAAAAGCCACACACAAAAAAAATCCAGAGTAAAATCCCTATTTAATCAGTACAATTAATTAATTAATTTTATATTTACTGTGTTTGTTTTATAAAGAGAATGAATTATATAAATTAAACATTTATAAACTGTATAATAAGATTTTTTATATTGTTCTACATTTAAGATTTTAAAGATATTGAGGTAAAATCCAAAAAAATAGAAATAAAGAACAGAAAATAGAAATTATTTGGTCACGTGAAGATGATGAGATTCAGGTTTCTGTGTTTTGTCTTTAGTCTGATGGACAGAGAGAGAGAGAGAGAGAGAGAGAGAGAGAGAGAGAGAGAGTTATATCATTGCAGTACCGGTGCTGGCCTCACAGGGGGCAGTGTTGTACCGCAGCTCACACAACATGCATGACGTCATCACTTCGGTGTTTCTGACACATCAAAGCTCCAGAGTGAAAAAACACCTCACAGAGATTAACATCTCACTCGACTTCAGACGTTCATGAAGGTTCAGACGTTTTGTTATTTTGGAAAAGCAGAAGGTCGTTTCCAAAGTGTGTTTAATTAAAATGTGTGTAATTAGCATGTTTAAGTGCTCAGTGTGTCAGTTAGAGAAGTGTGAAGATGTAACCAGTTGCTGATTTATTATGGAAAATATACACATGAGAACATAACTTAAGTAAGCCACGCCCCTGAGGTCATGATGATGTCACTGCATGTGACTTAATACTGAAATTATCCCGGAGTTTATCCTGGGAACGCTGGATGAGGAACGGAACGGACAGGAACCTGAAGTTACTCAGGATCGAATCCTGAGTCCATGAGACGACAACGGTTCCAGAAGCTCCGCCCACTGCGTCGCCATGTTGTTTCATGTTTCACTGGTGTTGTTCGTGAAGTCCATAAAAGCCAGCAGTGTTTCCTAAAGCCACAGAAGATGAGGTCTGATCCCACGTCTGTGTGCGGCGCTCAACAAAAGTGGACGATAAATTCATCTAAGTAAGTCGAACTGCAGTTATAGAAAAGGAGCCACGCCTTCTGACCAATCAGAATCCAGAATTCAAACTGATTAAAATACAACAGATTTTTAAAAATTATTATTTTACAGTCAGTGTTACTAAACTGATCCTCCTCCCTGCAGTGACGTTTTTCCTCAAATCTGCTGAAACGTCAGCGTTCTGTCTTTAATTCCGACTCATTGCCTGAAGTCAGAAATAAATTCCTCGAGCTTTTCGTGTTTAGCTCTCGACGGTCTGAGGTCCCCATTAGTGCCGATCCACTGACCACAAGGCTGGAGATAACCAGTGCATATAAAACGTGTTTGTCTCCTCAGCACTTTGCTTTATCGCGGCTCTCAGGGTTCTTCATCCGCTCGGTTCCCTCCTCCACGCTGAACATCTGCTCACGAGATTTCAGTCTCATTTTCGTCTCTTTTTCCCTCCATGTTGCCTTGAAAAAAGAAAATAATAATAAATTGTGAAAAGCACCTTGGAGAACCCGCACTCTCCAACCCGCTCTCTGACCCGAACCTGCAAATTCTCCCGTCTCTGAAGTCGCTTTTTCTCGGCCGAGCGCTCACCGGAGTTTGAAGAGAAATGAGTTTCTTTTTTTCTGTGCTGAGATTTTCCCAGAGGGCTCTGAACTTTCCCCGAGCATTAAACAGATTTGTGAATGGATTTGAAAAGAACTCTTGTGTTCACCGGAGTTTCTTGAGCTCGTCCTCCGTCTCTACACTCCACTGCTCGCGTCTTCTTCAGGGTTTTTTTTTTTTCAATCTCAAAGTTTCGTCATTGATCTCGCTCACTGGGCGTCTCACGTGACAGACATGAAGGTCATTACAATCCCTCAGTCTCTCTGGGAATAATATACAAATCTGAACATTCTAAAACTTGATTCAAAAAGGATAAAAGGTGCACTTAATTTGGAGCCAAGCTCTGTTGTGCTAACCCTTTCCATGTTAGTTTTATATATATGCTATGGATAAAGTTATGTAAAAAAAAAAACTGAGCTCAACAAAAACTCAGATCTACTGCAGAACCCTCACATACCTTGTTTGTCGTTCTGAGGAGGAACAGGAGTTCTACATCCTTTTTTTTTTTACAGACTTCCAGGACAAGGAACCCACACTGGTCCTCAGGAACACGTCTCCACACCGTGTAGAGTCTCCACTCTCACAGAGGAGTCTGACAACATAGAACCTCTTTAGGAAGCTAAAATCCTTTCACATTAAAAAAAAAAAAACCTTGAGGAACCCTGTATGTCATGTATTATTTAAAAAAAAAACATTAAGGGTTCTTTAACTATTCCAGATAAGGTTTTAACTTTGACAGAATGCTTCAGGAACCCTTTTAGAGTTCTTCAGAAGTTCTTGAGTTCTTTTTCTTTACCTGAGCATGCTCTAAAAAAAAAAGTAGAACCTCAACTTAACCCTCGATGAACACTTTTTTGCAAAGTTTGTCCTTCAAGGGCTCAAAAGCATAACCTTCTGTTCTTTTTGCTATCAGAGAGCAGAAAAAGAGGAGAACCCCTTTAGAACACCAGCAACATGGAACTTTTCATAGAACCCTTGCGGAACACTTTTTAAAGAGTGTACATACACTGTTGGGGGGAAAGGATTCTTGAAAAGTTCTGTAAGGGTTCTAGTTACTGTATAAACTTCCTGTTCCCTTATCAGACAGGGTTCTAGAAAAAATAGAACCTCTTTAGAAAGTTGATAATCCATAATATCTTTTCAATCCGTCTTTGAGGAACTTTTTTGAAGTGGACATTTTTGGATAAACAGGTTCTTGAAGAATTTTTGAAGGGTTATTTGTGTAACCTTCATTTTTGCCCATCAGACTGAAGACTACCAACTTTTTACAAACCTTAAAGACCTTTTTTTTTAAAGTATAAACTCTTGGGGGGGGGAGGGGAGGGTTCTTCAGTGGTTCTTCATTAAGAGTTATATACAAAACCGTCCCTTTTCCTGATCAGAGAGAGAGAGTTCTAAAAAAAAGAACACCTTTAGAAAGCTAATGAACCTTAGCTTTTCACAGAACCCTTAAGGAACCTATAAGGAACCAATTTATGGTTCTTCAAGGTTTTTCTTTCATTACTTACGTATGTAATGATGCGTACTGTATACCGATAGGATTCTATTTGGCTCGTTCTACAACTTTTCAAACAATTCTTCAGGAACTCTTCAGTGGTTCTTCAGTGCCTCTGTAAGGGTTACAGATGCAGGGTTCTATTTTCTACAACAGCATATTCGGGCCATTGAAGGTTAAATATAAATAAATGACGAGCCTTGGGGAGGAAGCAATGTTCAGAGATAAAACTCAGAAATTCTCTGAGATTAAAGTCACAAAATTACAAGAAAAAAATTAGAGAAATTGTGATTTATTTATTTATTTATTTTTCAGGAACCACATCACTTCACTGTACAGTGTTGGATCAACGTCATCACACAGCCAGTAAACAGGAACCGTGTCTCCATCAACCCGCTTCATGTGCAATTTGAAATAACGAACTGAGAAACGAGGAATGGAAATTATTTTTGGTGAATTAAAAGAAAAACCTCCCAAATATCGCAAAAATGTTTTTATGCTTGTATAAGGTGTTTTTTCAAATGTTTTGATAAAGTGATATTTCACAAAATTGAAATGAAAACATTTTTCACATTTAAGTTACATGACATGAAGAGCGAATAGAAATGCCGCTTTTCTGAAAAACAAACAAACAAAAACAAACAAACAAACAAACCCTGAGAGATCTAATGTATTCTGGACGAACTAACACGAGAGGAGGAAACCAGCTTTAATCACAAAATGTCACTTCATGGAAACAGAGAAAGTTCACAACTGTGTTTTCATTAAAATTATTAAAATGTCATTTCTAATGTGAACAAAACTGCAACAGAAACTCGACTAGTGACACTTAGACCCCGTCCACACGTAGCCGGGTATCTGCTAAATCGAAGATATTTTTCTACGTTTTGGCCTGTTATCCACATGAAAACACATCAAAAACGAATATTTAAAAAAACTCCGGGCAAAGTGAAGATTTTTGAAAACTCCGTGTATGCCTTTTCGTGTAGACAGAGATAACCGGAGTTTTGCGTTTTAGAACGTCACAATCTGCGCCAAAAAATGACAACAAATCTGCCCTGACGTCAAACGTGCGACCTTTGTTTACTGCAGAAGCCAGATTAAGCATGGACAAAGAGTAATGGATCGGAGTAGTGCCTTGAAAGCGTTAATTATTGTGCAGGTGCTATTTACATGTTTAATTTTAGAAGCCCAACTACTGACAAGATTCCCAATCAACGTTTTCTTGCGTCTTTTGAAGTTTATACTCCAAAATTGTGTTTAGAAGCAATTCTGTCTCCGAGTCTGTCCAGACGAACGAGCTTGGCGCCATGTTTTATGTTTAGGTGGAAGTGACGCCAACAGAGGGCTATTCTGATGTGATTAGGGGGTAGGATTTGGGGAAATAATGCCATCTACAGGTTTGGAATGCTTATGAATGTGATTGAAAACGCAGATGTTCGGTTATGTGTGGAAGGGATTTTTTTCGAAGACGAGGTGGTGTGGATAAAACATTTTTATAAATGGAGGGGGGAAAAATGTTCAGTTTTAAAAATACCCGGCTACGTGTGTACATGGCCTTAGTGAGGAGGTGCAACAGAAACGTCTGCATCAGGAAAGTTTACCGATGATGAAATTAATAAAGTCGGTTGGTTATGATTCATTTAACGAGTCGCACGAGTCACAGTAACCAGCTCACGGCTCTCACACTAGTGAGATAAGTTTAGTTGCTTCGTCACAAAGTTCCTCAGAAAGGAGTCACGCAGCTGCTGAGTTCACAATAACGTCTCTGTAAAGTCTGAGTCTGTGATTCTGGCTTAAAATCACCAGCAACTCTTTCTCACTAAACCCGAGTGAAAAGAATAATCAGATGATTTGGTGAGTGACGGCGTCTGTGGCGTGATGATGTCGATCCGACCTTCCAGAGTGGCGTGATGTGGTTCCTTTACAAAAAATTAAACAATATTTTTCAGAGTTTTTTCCTGTAAATTTACATTTTTAATCTCAGAAATTGAGTTGTTTTTCTCAGAATCTGACCCCTCCCCCTGCCCGGGAATGTTGAGTTTTTACCACCAACAGCCCTGAAACACCGTCGGAGTTTTCCCTCTCAGTGTGGAGTCTAAAAAAGTCAAACTAATAATCTTTACTTTTCAAACAACTCCTGAGGAACTCTTTCTGAAGTGCAAACAGTGAGGGAGAAAAGGTTCTTTGAAGGTTACAGACAGAACCTTCCATCATCGCGCTCAGAGAGTTTTACAAAAGTAGAACCACTCGAGAAAGCTAAGCTCTCTCTCTCCATCTGTCTCTCTGTCTGTCTGTCTCTCTCTCTTCCTCTGCCTCTTTATCTGTCTGTCTGTCTCTCTCTCCCTCTGCCTCTTTCTCCCTCCACCTCTCTCTCTGTCTGTCTGTCTGTCTGTCTTTCTCTCTCTCGCTCTCTCGCTCTCCTGCTGCCTCTCTGTCTGTCTGTCTATCTGTCTGTCTCTCTTTCCCGCTGCCTCTCTCTTTGTCTGTCTGTCTCTCTCTCTAACTGTCTGTCTCTCTCTCTGTCTGTCTGTCTGCCCCTCTCTCTCTCTTTGCCTCTCTCTCTGCCTGCTGTCTCTTTCTTTCTCTCTCTCTCTCTCTCTCTCTCTCTCTCTCTCATCCAAAAGCTGAGGGACTGAACGAGTCCAGGCCTTGGTGTTAGTTGATGGTTTTAATGTATGTGTGTGTGTGTGTGTGTGTGTGTGTGTGAGACAGATGGTGTGTCCGGCTGATTGCTGCCTCTCCAGTGCCGTGTTGTGTATTTATAGCGTGAGATGGAAGCGCTCATGGATATTGATGTTGGGATCGAGGGATGCTGTCGATGGCAGGCTGAAAATTTTCACACTAACATCTTTTCCCTCCTCCTGGGACACACACACACACACACACACACACACACACAGTGTTCTTCTTTGACCTCATTTCACTCCTGCAGCATCGTGTCCTTCTCGTACACAACTCCGAGTCTGCTGTTTGTGTTTCTTCCCTTCACTCATAAATTCTCTCAGATATTCTGTCTCCATCTCCGTGTTCAGCCGAGTCTCAGTTCTCGTGTTCTCATCTCATCTTATCTCATTATCTGTAGCCGCTTTATCCTGTTCTACAGGGTCGCAGGCGAGCTGGAGCCTATCCCAGCTGACTACGGGCGAAAGGCGGGGTTCACCCTGGACAAGTCGCCAGGTCATCACAGGGCTGACACATAGACACAGACAACCATTCACACTCACATTCACACCTACGCTCAATTTAGAGTCACCAGTTAACCTAACCTGCATGTCTTTGGACTGTGGGGGAAACCGGAGCACCCGGAGGAAACCCACGCGGACACGGGGAGAACATGCAAACTCCGCACAGAAAGGCCCTCGCCGGCCACGGGGCTCGAACCCAGACCTTCTTGCTGTGAGGCGACAGCGCTAACCACTACACCACCGTGCCGCCCACTCGTGTTCTCACTCCAGTTTAATTGTATTTTCTCTCCCAGAGCAGGAAATAAAAACATATCTATATATGAAACTTCTCCACACGTTAACGCCATTCCATCTGCTCACATCTCAGAAGCCTCTGAGGTGACATTTAAGCTGCTAAAGATATTTTTAAAACTGTTTTACAGAAAAAAATATTTCCATCAAGATCACTGTTTACATTTAGCTTCTCTCACCAGCCAATCAGCTCGCTGTGTTTAGCTAAAGAACGTGTGGCCTGCTATAATATCATAAAATCGCTTTTAAGGGTTTTATTACTTTTATAAAACTGTGATACGATCAAATCCAGAGTTCAATAAATAATTGAAGTTAATATGAATAAGAATCGCGATAAACAATTCTTCCACCATGTCGTCTGTTAACAGTGAACACTGGTTGCTAAGCAATGTAACAGATAAACATTTGTTCTTAAACATTATTTTACAAACCAGTAACTTGCTGCTTGTTTCTTATTTAGTTGCAGAAGTTTTATCTCAGACTTTACGGCGAGCTGCCTCATTTACTCGCAGACGAACGCAAACCATCAGCCATCTTTGAGTATTTAACATACACTTTGTAAAGATTCACGAGTACTTCAGCGGCCCAGCAGCGTGTGATTCTGTGTCCGTGTGAAAACGTGAGCGTGTCTCTGCCGTGAAGGTCATCGAGAGTCAAAGTGCGAAATACAGACAAAGAAGAACGATTTAAAACAATTGTAGAATGATTTTCTTCCTCTTGTCTTGTTCTTGTTCTTCCAACATCAGCATTAAACATTAAAGAAGCTCTTCTCCTCGCGGTTTCTCATCCTCCACACCTGCCTTTCAGGTTCTTCTCTTTATCTTGTCTTATCCAGGCCACTCCCCTTGCTTTTTTCATCGAACTTTACTGAAGAATCAGGATACTTTGGAGACACCAATGTGCACGTTCATGTCCATGAAACTATACTAGGGCCTGAAGACAGCTCCCCCTATTAGTGATGAGTAGGAACTAATTAAATATTCCAGATTAAGTACTCATATTCAGAACATACTGTATATTAACAGTGATGTTACACAATGTTGTCCTAATTAGCAAACAAACCACGTGAGACATCATTAAGACGTTATTTGAGCACGTCACTCCATATTGGATTTTTCACCATTTTGATTTTTTTTTCAAAAAACCTCATATCTCAATAACGGTTTGACATATCGCCATTAAACGTAGTGTATCTCATACGGGTAGAGTGCTGAAGGTCCTGGTCTTCCTCCATTGCTAAGGGGTGGGGCTAGAATGGGTTTGGCCCCCTTTATCATTGCTTGCAGCTATATTTTCATTTATGATGATGATGATGATGATGATTATTATTGTTGTTGTTAATTACTCTGCTCTTGTTATTTCTTTACTTTATTCTGTATTCCAGCATCTCATTTCTACAATCCTAAAGAATGTTGAAAATAAAATGTTGAGAATAAAATCTTAGGCTTAACTGCTGCTGGTTCCTTGCTGTTTCTCGGGACTCGCGTGATAATCAGGTGAGGTGTGTCCAGGTGTATACAGGTGTGTCCAGGTGTAACTAGGTGTGTACAGGTGTGTGTAGGTGTATGTCCAGGTGCATCCAGGAGTGTACAGGTGTATATAGGTGTGTCCAGGTGTATACAGATGTGTACAGGCGTGTACAGGTGTGTACAGGTGCATACAGATGTGCCCAGTTGTGTCCAGGTTGTATGAATTTCCTGCACACTCTGTACAATGTATTGAATAAACAGATCTCAGAGACCTTCAATTTGTGCAGAAGCCCTGAAAAGAACGATGTCATCGCTGAGGTTAATGCCTGTATGCTGTATGTTTTTTCCCCTGATCCTGATCCGGATCCTGATCCTGTTCTTTGGTCTCGGTGCAGGTTCCGATGCCTCGGGATGTGATTAGATGCAGAAGTATAATCAAAACCCTGAGTGTTTAAATATTTTCCCGTCTGCCCGCTCATTTTAACGTATTCATAATTAATTCTAAAGTCCTGTGATGAATTATAAATAATCCCGGCTTACTGATGAAGGAATGAAATGGAAAATCGGCGCTTAGGTTCCATAAACATGATGTTTTATTAAATAAGTGTTAGTATTTATGAGAAAGGTTGCACTTTATTGCTGTATAACAGCAAGAGGAAGAGAAAACAGGACGGTAAGTGCTTTATAAAAATGATGTTAATAAAGTGTGAACTGTAATCGCATTAGTTTTCAAGAGACAATCGCATTTTAAAACATTAAAGTGCTGATGACACGTTTTTGACATCTTTGGCGATGTTTTATAACATAAAAAGTAATTCCCGATGATCCATATATTAATTCATGAAGGCACCTATTTTGCAAGTTATGATAAAAAACGCGGCTATTTGGGCAAATTTGACGGAGCTGCAGCACCCAGGAGACGAAAGAGGAGGAGGAGCTATATGACGTCAGCGAAAGAACCTTCCTTCTAACTTACCAGTTTGTTGTTGATGCGAGAGGTGTTCAGTTTATCATCTCATCTCATCTCATTATCTGTAGCCGCTTTATCCTTCTACAGGGTCGCAGGCAAGCTGGATCCTATCCCAGCTGACTACGGGCGAAAGGCGGGGTACACCCTGGACAAGTCGCCAGGTCATCACAGGGCTGACACATAGACACAGACAACCATTCACACTCACATTCACACCTACGCTCAATTTAGAGTCACCAGTTAACCTAACCTGCATGTCTTTGGACTGTGGGGGAAACCGGAGCACCCGGAGGAAACCCACGCGGACACGGGGAGAACATGCAAACTCCGCACAGAAAGGCCCTCGCCGGCCCCGGGGCTCGAACCCAGGACCTTCTTGCTGTGAGGCGACAGCGCTAACCACTACACCACCGTGCCGCCCCCTCAGTTTATCATTATTAGTATTATTATACATTATTATAATATATATATATATATATATATATATATATATATATATATATATATATATATATATATATATATATATATATATATAGTTATTATGCCTTCACGTTGTGTTGCCGGCTTTTGCTCCAAAACCCACAAGGATGGGGTAAGTTTATTCAAGTTTCCCAGAGATCCCGAGCTGCATGCGAAGTGGGTGAAGCAAGTCAGGCGCACTCGTGACAAGTGGGAGCCCTCACCAACATCCGTCCTGTGCTCTGAACACTTCGATTTGGATTGTTTTGACACCCTTCCCAGCTTAAAAGAATCTCTTGGGTGTTCAGTTCAGCACAAACATGTGTTGCTACCATCAGCAGTGCCTACAGTATTCCGGAGGGGGTCTACTAGTAGCTATGCCGGATCCAGCAGTCGCCTGGGACAAGACGACTCCTCCAAAGACAGTCGTCCTGTCAGAACATGTGTTGAGAAACGACATAAGCTAAAGGTACGTAGAGCTATAGAGTGCTCCGACATGATGCTAAAAATAGTAACCATGCGGTCTGCGCGGCCATCTTGGAAGTGACTCGCTCCAGAGCGCTCATAGAGTACACATCATAGAGTACACATTCATGATAATCATAAATGTAATCATAAAGTCGGCGTGATATCAGTCATGTATTTGCTTGTGAAAGCTTGCAGCTTTCATGTAACTGCCGCCTAGCAACGAGAGGCAAAGGGTAAAGAGGGTAGGCTATCATAGATTCTATTCGGAAGAGATCAACACATGATTGCTTAAAAATTAGATATTTTAACAATTTGCATCTGTTTTGTGATTATTGTGACACTTGTGTGTTATATAGAACTGTATGTCTTATCAGCACATTGAGGATCTTCCACCGGAGGCTTTAGCAAGTACTCGTAGCAACACTACACTTTACCCTTTGCCATGCGTTGTTAGGGAACGGTAGCAAGTACCCTGGTTTGTTGATGTGACAGATTTGTAGTAGCAGTTGTAGTATTTTGCCTTTGCATTGTGGTCTCTTATTGCCAAGTTGAAAGAATTTGTTTCTCAAAGCAAACACTGAGGGAAAGCTAACTTAGCCAGACAACTAGGCTACAGATTGTCATTTGCTTACGCTGATGTAGGTTATCAAATATTTTGCTTCATTCAAGGATAAAACTAAGAAGCCATAAACTAGAAGACGTGCCTGCCAATATTATCCTAAATGTATCACGGATCAGGCATAGTCGTAAGCTTATGTTAGCCGTTTGTATGCTCCATTAGGAACTATGCATTCAGTGTAGCATACGGCTTACATGATATAAGCAGTGTTTACACATGCAAGACAACAATACGCAATATTAAAATATTTTTCCGTAACATTTTGAACAAATACGGGTTGACCTACCAATCCTTGTTATCCAACCTTGTGGTGTTCAATGCTGGGCTGTCTGCCTGTCCGCTGTCCATCTCGGGGTCGGAGTCGCTCTCAGATTGCACAGTAACAGGTTCAAACCTGTACGGTTGGATGCACCCGTGTTCGTCATCACTTGATTCTTCCGATCTATCCCACTCACAACACAATTCTAGACTCCCAGAAGAGGAAGAGCTAGAGAGTTCACCGGCGTTTTCATGCGCCATTTCCACTGAGTAGAACAGCCAGTGAACCGCAGCGTGTTCTTCCGCTGACGTCACAACATGGCCGCGAGCCACGGACCCAGTTTTCTTGCGCTGTGCAATTAAAAGTTGGATATTCGCGTAACAACAGCTTCTTTTCACGTAATTATAACAGAAATCTAACATGTTTGCCATGTTGTATAGTTTATTTAAGAAATTGCATAGAGTCATGTTCGTGTCATCAGCACTTTAAACTGAGTCTGAATTCTACAACATGTTGACATCATGAGGATGTTTTCAATCTGAAACACTTTCTGTTTATTTGGGGACGGAGCTTCGTCTGAGAGTTGTGATGTCACTAAATAAGCTTCACATCTGGAAGTTGTCATCGTCCGAATTTCCAGAACCTGTGGGCTCGGCTAGCTAGCTACCTGAGCTAATCTTAGGGATAAACAAGTGGTCGCTGTCATGGTGACATTATGTTTTGACATATCGGTTAGCGAGGTTAGCTAATGTTAGCGTTTTAGGGACGGTGAGAGGACAGAGGTGTGATTCTGTGTGTTTGTCAGTAGGGGGCACTATAACGTTTAAATAAATAAAGTTAGTCCAACTTTTATAATCTTTGTATTTTTTGTAGGAAGTAAAATTTCTCAGTGACCTTTATAAAAAGTAGACGCAGATGCGTGAACATGCCTGCTCGTGTGTGTGTGTGTGTTAGAGATATAATAAGTGTTGCTCGTGCTGTGCAGCTGCCCTTTTCAGTGTGACTCTAATGAGTTGTATACAGGGTGACTGACAGTGTCTCGGAGCGAAAGTCCGACACGCCGTAATTTAATGTGACGCAAAATCGGATCAGAGACACGACAAACAAGGAAGCTGAAGATGTCTTTCACTTTTAAACGCTATAAATAATCTATATTTCAAATATTTCCACTGACCTTTACAGTTTGTTATTCAGCAGCAACGTTGTTCATCCAGAGCATCGAAACATCTCAATTTAAAACCTGATATTTTACTGAGCTGTTCTGAAATCAGAAGAAGAAGAAGAAACCTTTATTCGTCACATGCACACTTCAAGCACAGTGAGATTCATCCTCTGCATTTAACCCATCTGAAGCAGCAAACACACACCCACACACGCACACACCCAGAGCAGTGGGCAGCCACACCAGAGCGCCCGGGGAGCAGTCAGGGGTTCTTTACCTCGCTCAAGGGCACCTCAGCCCAAGGCCGCCCCACGCCAACCTAACTGCATGTCCTTGGACTGTGGGGGAATCCGGAGCACCCGGAGGAAACCCACGCAGACACGGGGAGAACATGCAAACTCCACACAGAAAGGCGGGGTTCGAACCCGGAACCTTCTTGCTGTGAGGCGAGCGTGATAGCCACTACACCACCGTGCCACCATCAGTGAAAATATCCTGAAAATATTCATAAATTCAGTCACTATTTCTCTTTATTAGACTGTAAACAATTACAATATTATTAATTCTGTTTATAGATCGTTTTAATCATTTCAAGTCTTTATTTTGCAGGAAAGCATTTTATTTCTAGAAAAAAAAGCAAAAAAATTGCAGGTGGTGATAAACGCTGAGGTGTAACGAGTAGAAATGCGGCGAGTTTAAAAACAAACAGGGTTTAACATTCAGGCCGAAATCAGAATGATCAAAAAAATTAAAAAGAATATCATTTTTGAAGAAAGACAAATTTGTGCATTAAGATTGTTGCATGATGAGGCTGAAAAATATTTTTTTATTTAATTTTTTTCTTTTTCTTAAAAACAGCTGAAGTGTTCACTGGAGTGCGGCACAGAAATGTTTTTTTAAACGTAATTTTGAATTTTGTGCAGAACGTTTGTGAAGCTGCATTTACAAATGATGATGATGACTGAGGTTAAATTACAGTGATGTTATATCTAGAGAGAGTATACAGTACCAGTCAAAAGTTTTTCAAAATAGGTATTGTGATTATTCTCTACACTGGAGAACAAAACTGAAGACATCAAAACTCTGAAATAACATCTGGAACATATCTGGAATTATGCAGTAAATTTAAAAAAAGTGTTTAAAAAATGTTTGATATTTTAGATTCTTCAGTGTATCCAGTGTTTCCCTTGATGACACTTTCCACGTTATTGTCATTCTCTTAACCAGCTTCATGAGGGAGTCGCCTGGAATACTTTTCAATTAACAGCTGTGTCTCATCAAAAGGTCATTAGTGGACGAGTTTCTTACCTCCTTAATGCATTTGAGATCAAACAGTAAATAGTAAATAATAAAAAAATACTAGATAGATAGATAGATAGATAGATAGATAGATAGATAGATAGATAGATAGATAGATAGATAGATAGATAGATAGATAGATAGATAGATCGATCCACAGAGGTGCAGAACTACATTACCTATCAGCCCCTGTGGGTCACATGTCTCACTAATCGCTCTCACCTGTGTGTCATTTGGCCTTATTATCACCACTATTTATGTTCTACTTTTTCAGTCTCACTTACAGCCGGTATTCTCTTTTCATCAGATCTATAGTTCATGGTTTTGTTTGTTTGTTTGTTTGTTTGCACGTTGCCTCCCATTCATGGCATTCAGCTTCCTGAACTGTTTCTGAAATGGTTCTTTTGGCACAATTTATGTTTATATAAGAAATCAGAAACGTCCAAAGAACTCTCGAACCCTAGCCTCATGAAAGAACGCAATCTGAAGACGATCGTTACGATTCTGATCTTCTTTAGCTCTCATAGCTTTAGTCACAACCTCATTTATTATAAATTCAAAAAATTCACTCAATAGATTTTGAATAAAAAAGAAAAAGTATCTCGAGTTGGTTCCTGTTTCACCTACAGCACGCTGCGTTGGGGTTGGTGTTGGTGTGGTTTTTTTACAGTACGAGGATATTCAGGGCAGCGTTTTGCTGACATGTTTGTGCAGCAGAGCAGGAAATTAAAAAGTGGAGAGTCGAGAGATTTATAGAGCATCAACACTAATAAGCTTTGTTGGTGTGGACAGGAGAGGGGAAGCATCAATTTCTCATGCGGTGTCTCGAGCTCTGCCTTTACACGGCCCTCTGATGGTAAATAAGGACACGACACAGACGATTTCACAGCGTGTCACTTCCTGTAACAGCTAACAGGAGCACCCAGGATTACATGCACTTTATTTAATCGCTGCTTCATCTTAAACCTGTCGTTTATAAATGTTGTTATCTGATAATGTGCAGCTGCTGGTGGAGGAAACTAATCAACACCTTCTGACCAATCAGAGTCCAGAATTCAACATCAAAACAGTGAGACACGTTTTAGTGTTACACAAGTATTAAAAACACACCACACTCCTCATCCTCATCCTCATGGAGAAGGAGCAGACAGGGAGGATCACAGCAAAGGTGAGATTTATGGGAATTAAAACAGGGCGAAGATGATTGTGTGCCGTTATGGAACATTAGGATTCAGGAACAAGGTCCTGAGATGATCTCAGGAGGGAATGACAGATGGGAGTGTGGTGATGTCTGGAGGAGAAGTTTCTACCTGTGCACAAATCCCTTAAAAATTTCATAAGTAACCTTCAGAGGAACTCAAAGAGGAACCTGGTCCTCTCCTGGTCAAGATCTGATAGTAGACTTCCAGGCAGAAGAGTACGAGTACAGTTACAAAAAAAAAAAAAGTTTAACTCTAGGACACTAGGACTAGTTCTTGTCCCTCTGTGGGAACTCGTAAAAATTCCATCTAGAAACTACATGAATGTTTCTTTGGTTTTTCCCGCTGGAGGAACTCCAGAGAGTTTCTGTCATTCTGTTGCAGATTACTCTGGTGGATCTGTAAAAATTACATCTAGAACCCTAGATCAGTGTTTCTTTGGTTTGTCCCTTTGGAGGAACCTGCAATGTTTCTATCTAGGACCCTAGATCAACATTTCTTTGGTTTGTTCATCTGGAGGAACCTGGAAAATTTGTATCTAGAACCCCAGATCAAGATTTCTTTGGTTTGTTCCTCTGGTTGAACCTGTAAAATTACTATCTAGAACCTTAGATCAGTGTTTCTTTGGTTTGTTCCTCTGGTTGAACCTGTAAAATTACTATCTAGAACCTTAGATCAGTGTTTCTTTGGTTTGTTCCTCTGGAGGAACCTGGAAAATTTCTCCATCTCCTGCAGTGCCGCCTATTTCCAGTTTCTCACGCCGAGTTGTGCTGCTGTCAGACGTTATCGAGCCGAGTGTATCGACTCCTTCTCCTTTTGTCCCTACGCTGTGGTTCCATCGTGGTCACAGTGCCAAGTCGGCTGACCTGCTTTCTGATGTAACTCAATGCAACAAAATCAGTTTGGAGAAGAAAAGACTGTAACCGGATCTTGACTCGGTTACACACTGCTCCAGGATTTATTCACATGCCTCATAAAAAAGGAGTAAAATATAATAACAATAAAACAGCAATAAAATAACAGTGAAAAACAAACAAAACTCAGACTCATCTTTGTTCAAACACACGCAAAAAAAAATCAGTATTTTCTGTCAGAAATAGGAACCAGAACTTTTTGACATTCCTATAAAATATACTGAATTAATGCAAATAAATTCTCATTCCTGAAAAAAATTATATTATTTATATCAATTTTGGTTTCCTAAGGAACTCTGGTAAAATAATTTGATATATTTCAGTCATACATCGAATTGTATTTGATTTGCTAAGTTAATTATCTTATGAATTAAACAATAAAAGACAACCTTTTTATCAGTATTTCTGAATATTTTGTTCCCTAATTCTGGTATAATAATAATAATAATAATAATAATAATAATAATAAAGGTGGCATGGTGGTGTAGTGGTTAGCGCTGTCGCCTCACAGCAAGAAGGTCCGGGTTCGAGCCCCGTGGCCAGCGAGGGCCTTTCTGTGTGGAGTTTGCATGTTCTCCCCGTGTCCGCGTGGGTTTCCTCCGGGTGCTCCGGTTTCCCCCACAGTCCAAAGACATGCAGGTTAGGTTAACTGGTGACTCTAAATTGAGCGTAGGTGTGAATGTGAGTGTGAATGGTTGTCTGTGTCTATGTGTCAGCCCTGTGATGACCTGGCGACTTGTCCAGGGTGTACCCCGCCTTTCACCCATAGTCAGCTGGGATAGGCTCCAGCTCGCCTGCGACCCTGTAGAACAGGATAAAGCGGCTACAGATAATGAGATGAGATGGGAATAATAATAATAATAATGAGAGAAATGGTGTTCCAAAGTACATACCGTCACCACAAGTAGTGCGATAATAAGCACTCTGTTTATTAAAGGAGAACTGAAGTAATTTTTAAACTTGCTTTATTTCTTAATTAATGTGTTATTCAACTACGTTTTCGGTTTTAGTAACCTTATATCGTTATAAGGTTTTGTCAACTAATTGCAATTAAATATTATATTTATCGGCCTATTCGATTTTTAGCCGTGTTGAATTTAGTTCGTTTGGTCCACGGCAGGTGTCGCTTATCCGCGCGATCTTCACGAGACTTGTGCGAGACTTCGAAACGTGAAGAGTCAGCCAGGTGTCAGTGCCGCCATTTTGAAAACTGTTTTCCAAATGAAATATTGCACAAAAATGAGTTTAAATGACGATTACTGCCTACTTTTTTCAAACTTTCCTGATTGCTATCAAAACAAATAAAACTTCTGGCTTGATTACATCAGCATTCGAAAGAGGGCGCGCGCGTCTTTTGACAAGGTTGGCAGATGTTGGTCACTTTGATTTCTGCTGTACATTTTACTTCCATCCTACAATGTCTCGCACAGGTCTCAACGAATCTCGTTTACAGCCATTGTTTTGACATATGGACTGATATATTACAGAGCATATTTCAAACACTCAGAACTTGCTATAGCAGCGACAAAATAGCGATCAAACATGCATTCCGATATTTAATAAAACGAGATAAATAGTCAAGTCAAGTAAAGTTTATTTGTATAGCGCTTTTAACAAGAAACATTGTCACAAAGCAGCTTTACAGAATTTGAACAACTTAAAACATGAGCTAATTTTATCCCTAATCTATCCACAACGAGCATGTCTGTGGCAATGATGGCAAGGAAAAACTCCCTCAGACGACATGAGGAAGAAACCTCGAGAGGAACCAGACTCAAAAGGGGACCCATCCCCATCCAGGCAACAACAGACAACATGACTATAACATTAACAGTCCTACAACCCCGATTCCAAAAAAGTTGGGACAAAGTACAAATTGTAAATAAAAACAGAATGCAATAATTTACAAATCTCAAAAACTGATATTGTATTCACAATAGAACATAGACAACATATCAAATGTTGAAAGTGAGACATTTTGAAATTTCATGCCAAATAGGCTCATTTGAAATTTCATGACAGCAACACATCTCAAAAAAGTTGGGACAGGGGCAATAAGAGGCTGGAAAAGTTAAAGGTACAAAAAAGGAACAGCTGGAGGACCAAACTGCAACTCATTAGGTCAATTGGCAATAGGTCATTAACATGACTGGGTATAAAAAGAGCATCTTGGAGTGGCAGCGGCTCTCAGAAGTAAAGATGGGAAGAGGATCACCAATCCCCCTAATTCTGCGCCGACAAATAGTGGAGCAATATCAGAAAGGAGTTCGACAGTGTAAAATTGCAAAGAGTTTGAACATATCATCATCTACAGTGCATAATATCATCAAAAGATTCAGAGAATCTGGAAGAATCTCTGTGCGTAAGGGTCAAGGCCGGAAAACCATACTGGGTGCCCGTGATCTTCGGGCCCTTAGACGGCACTGCATCACATACAGGCATGCTTCTGTATTGGAAATCACAAAATGGGCTCAGGAATATTTCCAGAGAACATTATCTGTGAACACAATTCACCGTGCCATCCGCCGTTGCCAGCTAAAACTCTATAGTTCAAAGAAGAAGCCGTATCTAAACACGATCCAGAAGCGCAGACGTCTTCTCTGGGCCAAGGCTCATTTAAAATGGACTGTGGCAAAGTGGAAAACTGTTCTGTGGTCAGACGAATCAAAATTTGAAGTTCTTTATGGAAATCAGGGACGCCGTGTCATTCGGACTAAAGAGGAGAAGGACGACCCGAGTTGTTATCAGCGCTCAGTTCAGAAGCCTGCATCTCTGATGGTATGGGGTTGCATTAGTGCGTGTGGCATGGGCAGCTTACACATCTGGAAAGACACCATCAATGCTGAAAGGTATATCCAGGTTCTAGAGCAACATATGCTCCCATCCAGACGACGTCTCTTTCAGGGAAGACCTTGCATTTTCCAACATGACAATGCCAAACCACATACTGCATCAATTACAGCATCATGGCTGCGTAGAAGAAGGGTCCGGGTACTGAACTGGCCAGCCTGCAGTCCAGATCTTTCACCCATAGAAAACATTTGGCGCATCATAAAACGGAAGATACGACAAAAAAGACCTAAGACAGCTGAGCAACTAGAATCCTACATTAGACAAGAATGGGTTAACATTCCTATCCCTAAACTTGAGCAACTTGTCTCCTTAGTCCCCAGACGTTTACAGACTGTTGTAAAGAGAAAAGGGGATGTCTCACAGTGGGAAACATGGCCTTGTCCCAACTTTTTTGAGATGTGTTGTTGTCATGAAATTTAAAATCGCCTAATTTTTCTCTTTAAATGATACATTTTCTCAGTTTAAACATTTGATATGTCATCTATGTTCTATTCTGAATAAAATATGGAATTTTGAAACTTCCACATCATTGCATTCCATTTTTATTTACAATTTGTACTTTGTCCCAACTTTTTTGGAATCGGGGTTGTAACATAAAGTCAGCTTCGTTGATGCTATAAACCCCCCACCAATGGAAACCCAAGCGCAAAACTGTTCACGACAACTGCAGTCCCAAAGTCAGCAAGTCAACTACAGTTCCCAGTCACAAAAGCACCACTGCAAGAGCCCAGAGCGTCCTCCAGGTGCGACTCCCAACTGTCCACATGGGGCCGTCCTCCACAGGTGCGATGTGATGAGACTCCAACCAGACACAGGGCACCAGGATGGATCAGGCAGGTCCGAGGAGCAGAAGAGGTTCAGCATCTCGATCCCAGGACCGACATGTAACTCAGAGGGACAGATTTGGGGAGAAGAGAGAGAAAACACAGGTTGTTAGGTATGCCCAATGTCACCTGAATAAGTAGGAACAGTATACATTTTGTGCTGAGTACAAGCAGGGACTCCGGCAAAACTAACTATGACAGCATAACTAAAAGGGGAGAGCCAGAAGGTAACACAGGCATGAGGGGCCCCGGGACATAAAGCAGCAGCCACTACACCGTCAACAAACTCGAGTGAGCAAGCGAGTGGGGACTGACAGCATCCATACATCCCAGTTTACCAAAACACTCTGTCTGAGGACCCTCCAGATCTACACCTTTACCTCATAAACACCATTAACACAAGGCTTGACTAAACAGATCTGTTTTCAGCTGAGACTTAAACGCTGAGACTGTGTCTGATTCCCGAACACTACTTGGAAGGCTGTTCCATAACTGTGGGGCTTTGTAAGAAAAGGCTCCGCCCCCTGATGTAGCCTTCACTATACGAGGTACCAGCAGATAGCCTGCACCTTTTGATCTAAGTAGGCGTGGCGGGTCATAGAGGACCAGAAGTTCACTCAGGTACTGTGGTGTGAGACCATTCAGTGCTTTAAAGGTCAATAGTAGTATTTTATAATCAATACAAAATTTGATTGGGAGCCAATGCAGTGTGGATAAGACAGGGGTGATGGGGTCATATTTTCTAGTTCTAGTAAGGACTCTTGCTGCTGCATTTTGAACTAACTGGAGCGTGTTTATGCTCCTACTGGAACATCCAGACAGTAAGGCATTACAATAATCCAACCTGGAGGGAACGAAAGCATGAACTAGTTTTTCCTCGTCATGTAGTGACATTAAATTTCTTATCTTAGCAATATTTCTGAGATGAAAGAACGCTATCCGGGTGATGTTATCAATGTGAGTTTCGAATGAAAGACTGGGGTCAATAATCACTCCGAGGTCTTTTACTGCTGCACATGAAGAAACAGAAAGGCAATCCAGAGTTACTGTGAAATCAGAAAACTTACTTCTAGCTGCATGTGGTCCGAGTACAAGTACTTCAGTCTTGTCAGAGTTAAGCAGAAGGAAGTTAATAAGCATCCAGTGTCTAATGTCCTTAACACATTCCTCAGTTCTATAAAGCTGGTGTCTCTCATCTGGTCTTGCAGAAACATACAACTGTGTGTCATCAGCATAACAGTGGAAACTAATACCATGTTTACGAATAATATCACCCAGAGGGAACATAATATAAAGAAAAAAGCAGCGGACCTAAGACAGAACCTTGTGGAACACCAAACTTTACCTCAGTACGTCTAGAAATATCACCATTTACCGGTATATCAACATACTGATAGCGATCAGTTAAATAAGAGCTGAGCCAGGAGAGGGTCGTTCCCTTAACTCCCACAACATTTTTTTTTTTTGACAAATATCTTTATTGATTTTTACTTAACACACAAAAACAAAACAACACGAACAAAAAGGCACATTAAGAGACATAATCATCAGAGACAACAGTAGATAAATATAGAAGCTGGACCTTAACATTGGTTAAAAAAATAAAAGAATGACATGAGCAAACAAAGGACAATAATTACACAGCGTCAGAAAGACCTCCTCCTTCCACAAATTCCATAAACACTTCCCAGATCTTAACAAATCTGTCATATTTCCCTTTGATCAAGTAAGTCAATTTTTCCATAGCAATACAATGTAATAGTCCTTCTGCCCACTTTTGTTTACATGGCCTATACATAGATTTCCATGACAAAGAAATTTTGTGTTTTGCTTCAAGTAGACAATATATGACCATTGATTTCTCATACTTACTGAGTGTACAATTTTCTGGGAAAAGTCCCAGTATACAAAGCTTAGGGCATACTGGGAGAGGTACATCGATAATCTTAGACAAAGTTGTAATTATCTCCTTCCAAAATTCCTGAATAGTGGAACATTCCCAAAAACAATGAAATAGTGTACCTTTATGTGTACCACATTTAAAACATAGATCAGGTGTGTTAGGATCAATACGATGTTGTACTACAGGAGTGATATATGTTCTCATAAGCCATTTGTACTGAAGTAATTTAAACCGAGTATTTATTGTTTGGACTTGGCTCTGTAAACATACGTACTTCCATTCTTCAACAGAAATTTCTTCCTTAAGATCCAGACACCAGGCACGTCTTTTATCCTCTGAGGATTCTTTTTGTTTTGTAGTGATTATTTGGTAGAAACGGGAGATAAGTCCAGGTTTACCGCAAAGATTCACAGCTATGATTTCAATGGAGTTCAAGGAGGGCAGGCTCAAGGAGTTTTGAGTTTTTGTTATGAAATGTCTAATCTGTAAGTATTTGAAAAAGTGTTTAGCATCAATGTTAAATTTTTGTTTGAGGTCAGTAAAATTTAAAAAGACATCTCTATCATAAAGATCTGATATTTTGTTGATACCTTTATTAGCCCATATCTTAAAGCCAAGATCATTGGTGCCTGGTGTGAAATGCTTATTTCCCCAGATGGGAGTGAATTGGGACAAAGCAGCATTTTCTTTCAAGTAATTCAATACCTCATGCCACACAATCACTGTAAGTCTAACAAAAGGGTTTAGGGTAAGTTTCTTCAAAATAGAAAGCTTTGCTGAATGAAGATACAGCTTGAGGGGGATTTTTGAAGTTGTACTTTCTTCAATCCTCACCCAGGTGGGAAGTGATGTAGTGTCAAACCAATAGGAAGCTGCTCTCAATTGTGCAGCCCAGTAGTATCCTTGGAGAAAAGGGACTCCTAACCCACCTCTATCATATGGTAAGTACAACAGGGTCATGCGTAACCTGGGGCGTCTATTATTCCAAATAAAATGACAAAAGATCTGTTTCATTTTGGTAAAAAAGTTGGTAGGAGGGGCAAGTGGAATGGTTTGAAAGAGGTAAAGAAGTTTAGGAAGAATGTTCATTTTCAGAATGTTAATGCGACCAATCATGGATAGTGGTAGGGAATTCCATCTGTCTATAGAACCTATCACAGATTTAACTATGGGGTCATAATTAGTGGGTACCAGTGATTCTATTGTTGGTGTAATCTTAACTCCAAGATAGGTAAAACTATCCTGAATATTCCTGAAGGGAGTGTATAGTGGTGGAGTTAATCTTTCTGAGCTTTTCAGGAACATAATAGTAGATTTTGTTGCATTGACTTTATAGCCAGAAAAGCTCCCAAATGTTTCTATACATTTCAATAGAGCAGGTACGGAATGCTTCAGGTTGGTCAAGAAAACAACTACATCATCAGCAAAGAGTGCTATTTTATTCTCAATATCATTTACGTTAATACCAGTTATGTCAATGTTGTTTCTGATTGCAATAGCCAAGGGCTCTATGGCCAACACAAAAAGAAGGGGTGACAAGGGACATCCTTGTCTTGTACCTCTGGAGAGAGGAAACTGTTTGGATACCATGTGATTTGTCAGTACTGATGCTCTGGAGTCAAAGTACAGAGTCTTAATCCAGTCAAGGAAGTAACCGCTTATACCAAAACGCTTAAGAACTTCAAACAAATATGTGTGTTCAACCATATCAAACGCCTTTAAAGCGTCAAGACCTATTATGGCCATGTCAGGTGCCTCTTTTTTAGCATGAACAATATTTAACACCCTACGGATATTGTGGAAACCCTGCCTACCCTTAATAAAACCATTTTGGTCTGGCTCAACAATAGATGGCAAATGTTTCTCTAGTCTGCGTGCAAGAACTTTGGCTATTATCTTAGCATCATTATTGATCAAAGATATTGGGCGGTATGATTCGCATTTTGTTGAAGGTTTGTCTGATTTTAATATTACGGTTATAAGTGCAGTCTTTAGTGTTGAGGGCAATTCCCCTTTCTCTAGTGATTCTTCACACATCTCTAACAAGGGGCTAAGTAGCATACCTTTAAATTTTTTATAGATGTCAATTGGAATGCCATCGGGTCCTGGCGTTTTCCCTCCATTCATACTATCAATAGCCTCTGATAATTCACACCGGGATATTGGGGAGTTAAGTTCTTTTTGAGCGTTGTCATCTAGTATAGGTATGTCTATTTGGTCTAAAAAAGTTCCAAGTGAGTGAGGAGTTGCTTTAGTTTCTGATGTATACAGTTTTGAATAAAATGACTGAAAATTATTATTAATATCTTGTAAATTAGTAATTGGTTTCCCTTGTTCAGACTCAAGTTCCAAGACTGCTCTTTCATTCTCTAAAGATTTTATGCGCCAAGCTAATAGCTTCCCTGCTTTTTCCCCTTGGTCATAGAATGACTGTTTTAGTTTCATTAGACTAGACGCTGCCTTATTTGCTGACAACTCGTTATACTGAGCCCTAAGAATGTCCAGTTTTTGTTTAGTTTGGTTCGAATTGTGGAAATTAAATTCTTCTTCCAATTCCTTAATGTCTTTTTCCAGCTCTGTCAGCTTTATATGTTGTTTATTTGAGATACTGCTTGTATAGCTGATCATTTGACCTCTGATAAAGGCCTTGAACGCTTCCCATCTAATAGAGGCTGATGTCTGGTTAGTATTAATTTTAAAGTAGATATCAATATTTGCCTCAAGAAATGTCAAAAACTCCGTATCATGGATCCATCTTGGGCTTAATCGCCACACTGAGGGTCCTTTGGAAGCTCCAGTAATAGTATAGGAGAGCAGCAGTAGTGCGTGATCTGAAATGACAATACTTTTGTACCCACAGTCATTCACGTTTTCTATAAGAGATTTAGACAGAAGAAAATAATCAATACGAGAGTATGAATTATGAGTAGCAGAGTAGCAAGAATATTCACGTTTAGACGGGTTATTGTATCTCCAAATGTCACAGAGACCCAGCTTATTTATGTGGTGTTGAATTGTTTTCCTGCTCTGGATGTGTGTGACATCAATACCTGAGGATTTATCAAGAGCTGGATCCAGTGTACAATTGAAGTCCCCTGCTAGACAAAAGCTGCCATACAGAGATGATAAAGTCAAAAATAAATTGTCATAGAAGGGAGCATCATCATTATTAGGCCCATACACACATACCAAATTAACACTCTGGCCCAATAAGGAACCCCGCACAACACAATATCTGCCTGCAGGGTCCAATATGGTACTATGAATTTTCAAAGGAATAGAGGAGTGTATAAGTATTGCTACCCCTCTTGCATGAGAAGAATATGTTGCTGCTATGACCTGCCCTGACCATCTCCTTTTTAAAGGTGCAAGTTCAGATGACAGTAAATGAATTTCCTGAAGGAAGGCAATCTGTGTTTTTAGTTGTTTCAATCTGGATGTTACTTGTTTCAACTTCACCAACTTTCTAAGACCTCTTACATTCCATGAAATCATATTTATCTTTAAATCCCTGCTCATGCCATCTGAAAATTAAACACTACCACTGTTGTCTTAATAATCAGAACATATAGTATTTTCAATAATGTGCCTTCAAAACAGATACATAACACACTAAACCAAGGCCTATCCCAAACAAGGCTAAACACCGTCTCAGTGCGAACAAAAACGCACATCCCAACCTCCCCCCAATGATCAGTGTCCCAGCTAGGCTCCAACCTGATCCTATAAAAGGAGCAGTGAGCAACAGTAGTCACAATAAAGAAAAATGAACAGTAGACAACAAATTAAAGCATTGGATGTAAACTCCGCCAAAATAATTAAGAGATGAAAAAAAAAAAAAACTTTTGTGACCAATAAGAAAAATATTTCACAGTCCACAGTGGCCCAGACCAGACCATGGCTTATCTCTGACTAATATGACCATACCATGTCAGAGGAGAGCAGTTACACATTCTGTTATTATTGACCATCTAGATTATGAACCAAAATTGTTATTGTGTTACTACCCATTTTCCTCGGAGGACTCGCGTCGGCTTTCTCGCGGGTTGCAGGGCGGCAGCTTGTCGATGAATTTATCAGCCTTCGCCGCAGATTTGAAGTAGTGCCAGGCGTCTTCGTGCCAAATTCGGAGTTGCGCGGGGAACATGAGTCCATAGTTTCTATTCAAGTGTCTCAGTCGTAGTTTTACCCCATCAAAAAGTTTTCGTTGTTTCTGGACCTTTAGTGACAGATCCGGGAAGAACATCACAGGGTTATTGTCAAGTTTAACCTCCTTCCGACGTGCTGCGTTCCACACGGTGTCTCTGTCACGATAAGACAGAAATTTCACGAGCACAACACGCGGCTTTGTCACACTCTGTTGTTGGTTTTGTGCTGACGGCGTCGTACCCAGGCGATATGCTTGCTCGATGTTTAGTTGATGCTCGATATCCAACACCTGCGGTAGCCATGCCCTCAGAAACTCACGGCAGTCTCGTTTTTCAAAGCCCTCAGGGATTCCAACCAGTTTTAGATTACAACGCCTGCGCTGGTTCTCAATCTCCTCCATCTGCATAACTAGTTTGTGGACCTTCTCTTGTGTGGTGTCAGTGACTCGTGTGAGCGAGGAGATCTGGTCCTCCGCTGCACTAATGCGACTCTCAGCTGCAGTGAGTCTTTCTGAGAAGGTCCCTATAGCCTCTTTAATCTCGTGGTTGGACGTAACCACTTCGTGCAACTGCGTGGAGAATTCGTTTCTAACTTCATGTAGTTGCGCGTTAAAGTCATTTCTGAGCGACTGAATAGCTGACAGGATTTGACTCACATTGCTAGCTTCGTCCTGACTTAGCATATTGTCAACTTCGTGTTCGTCCTCCTGTAAAAGTCCAATGTCGTGTTTTAGTGGTTTATTTTCCCGTTTTCTCCCTCGATTCCTCGACATAATATGATGTCCACACCTTAGAATTGTTTTGGGTCACAATTCGCACGATATTAACTGTTAAAGTTTACAATTTATTTCAAATCAGGCGGAGCCCTCTGTCCAAGCGACCTTTCAGCTGCGCGCCATAACCGGAACCCCCCCCCACAACATTTTTTAGTCTATCCAGAAGAATGGAATGATCAATGGTATCAAATGCTGCACTAAGGTCAAGCAACACAATAGAATTTTGATAATAAAAAAATTGCCTTCAGTTCTCCTTTAAATGATTATGGAAGGAGTCTCCAGTGTCAGCTCTTTGTAACAGTCCGAGGTAATGCACGAGTACTCATAAGTTTTCTGTTGTCTTCAGGACCGAGGAGTTTACACTTCTTTACGGTTTCTTGTTAACATGAAAAGCTGCATTTTTTTGCTCTTACTGACTTCGAGAGAAAGAAAAAAGAGAGACTGGTGAGGAGACAGAGTGAGAAGAGGAATGGAGTTGTTTTGCAGAATATTATATGTACCAAAAATGGGTAAAAACTATGATGTCATTCTTTTAATAAACAAATCGTGTAATATTTAGCAAATTTCTGTTCTAACCATCTTATTCCTGATCACAGTGGTGAGATGTTACTATTAGAGCTGAGACTTGAGCTCAGCCAAAACTTAGCCAGACACCAAAAAAGTAACATGGTGAAGGATTTTGTAAGGGATTAGCGTCAGGCTGCCAGGTCGCGCCGTTGTGTGTAGGTGTTGATGTTGATTTTTAAAGTAACTCAGTAAATTGCACAGGGAAATGAATCCTTAAGTCTGAGTGAAAAATACTGTAGTGAGCGTGCAGCGTGGAAGAAGAGTCTGGAGACAGAAATCTTAGTTTCTCAGTCATTAGCCTGTGATACTTGCTCTCAATAGCACTGGCTTGACTGCTTTTTTCGCTAACACTACTGATGAATGCTACACCGGCTGAAAGGTGACTTCACTGCTGCGCTGATGGCGCTGACTCGCAGTTAAACTCGCGTTGGCCTTCGAGAAGACCTAGAGTGATACATTTTTGGTCCCACCCACTAAAAACAGACTTGATGTTAAAATGTTATAATCGTGCTATCTGTTATCACCCAAATGAGGATGGGTTCCCTTTGAGTCTGGTTCCTCTCGAGGTTTCTTCCTCATGTCGTCTGAGGGAGTTTTTCCTTGCCACCGTCGCCACAGGCTTCATCATTGGGGATAGATTAGGGATAAAATTAGCTCATGTTTAAAGTCATTAAAATTCTCTAAAGCTGCTTTGCGACAATGTTTATTGTTAAAAGCGCTATACAAATAAACTTGACTTAAATCAAAATCTGATTGGTTAATTCATTGTCACTTCCTACATGGCCTTCTGTCCTGGCGATGAAGTCCTAACCAGTGAGTGAGCAGCTCCAAACTCTTCCCAGCCTAGAGACAACAAACGAAACAATCTCATTGGATAACTCGATTTTAATGTTTTCAGGACAGTAACCCTTTCATTTCTGAAGCAAATTTGATAGAAAACAAGACCAAATTAGAATTAGAAGAGAATAATTATAATAAAATTATGAAAGAATGAAATAAATCAAATATAACATTTGAAATGCTGAGATGTTTGGGCTTCTCTGAAGGTCTAGAAGGCCCTGACAGTTCTCTTCTGCCTGATTGCAGATTTTTCCATGATTCATTGTGCATCAGTTCCGGTTGGCGGTTTTTGGTTTCCAGTTGCAGTGTTTACATGTGGGGTTAGCTTAGCCTAGCATAGAGTGATACAGAAAATTAAATAATAAATAATAAACACAAATAAAACATTATTTACAAAAACCTACCTTGTAATTTTCAGAATTGTTTGTACAGCTAACTACAGCACAGCGTGACTCTGAAGTCATCGTTCTGGATGGATAGAACTGAGCAGAAGTGAACATCTGGATTGGTCGTCATGGTGATGCGCACTGGTTGTTCATGATTAAGATGGATAAGAGATGGATAAAACTTCAGGAAGTCCAGTTATAGGAAAACTATTAATTTCCGGGAGGGAACTCCATTTGGTTAAGTAAATCCTGGGAGTGCACTCACACTCTGTGCTTTATTTGTCATCCTTTCCTGTGTTTAATGGACTGCACACACACACACACACACGCGCACACACACACGCTGTGTTTCAGACCATGTGGTCATGTCTATCAGGACAGCCAATGGGCCATGAAACACAGGTCACACGGTCGCGTTCAGCCTTTTACAGCACAGCTGGTCATTTCCCAACATCGGTGTGGGTCAAATCCCCTCAGAAACGCCGGACTGTCTGCACTCACATCCTTCAGTCACCATCACACTTCATTCCACGACAAACTCATAAGAAAAGTGTGAAGATCACGTTCATGTCCACTCCAGACAAGCAGCTGGAGGAGAACAGGACATGGTTTTTGAATAACATGAACTCCTGTTTTTTGTTTTTTTAGAAATGTGTTCATTAGATCACAGAGCTGCGAGGCAGAAGAGCTTCACTCTCGCATTAGATCCGACTCTTTACCCCGACACAGCAGTTCACACGGAGACCACCAGAATACTAACAAACCTGTGAAGAACGTCGATGTCTCCACCTGAAATTATTCATCCTCAACTAAACTATAAGTCCTGTGCAAAAGTTTTAGCCTCTCTATGTTATAGATTTATTTTATAACTTCTACATTATCGAGTCAAAACATTACAAAAACATTTTAGAGTCCAAACGTTCAGGGTTTTTTTCCAGCACAAAATTAAATGTTACAGAAAAACAAAAAGTTTGTATCTGAGATCTGAGCAGCATATTCCATCAGAGAGCACTTTTCAGATGAAAAAAGAAAGCATAATGAAGGCTGCTGGGTTTTGGTGTAAAATGAAGAAGTGAGTGTGACAAAGTGTCCAGAAGAACTGGGGCTGGTTCTGTAAGATGCTCAGGAAAACCTACAGATCATTTCCGCATGAAACTGCACTCACTGGACCTCAGACAGATTTGTTTTATAGCAAAGGGTCGTCTCACACCAAATACTGACTTTATTTCATTTATTATGCCTCACTGATTACTGTTTATAGTATTTATTTAATGTTGAAACATTTCATTTCATTATTTTTTAAGCCATTTTTGGTCGACAGCATTTCTTTACATGTGCTTCAGACATGCACAGTAATGTAGTTTATGTATAAAGTGCAACACTATCCATTTTTGATGATCTTTTATCCCAAATGATTTATTATAATTATGTTTCTAATCATGTGAATTATTTCAGTAAAAGAATATTTTCAATAAAAAAGCATCACAGGTCCTGAAGGTTTTCTGTAAACCTCAGATCCTCAAACTGTGTACAGATTTAAAATCAGTATCGGTCTCTGTGAACACACACACACACACACACACACACACACACACACACTCTGTTCTTGTGATAGCCATCTTTAATAAAGCTGTATTTACATGCAGCGTGTGTGCAGCTCAGAGATAAAGTCAGCTGTTAAATGTTATCATGGGCCGCAGGAGAGAAACTCATCTGCACGGGAAAAGTGGGAAAACGTGGAAAACGTGTAAAAAAAAAAGCGCTCAAGTTTCTTCCAAATCCATCAAAGTCTCCAGAGGGAAGATGTGTGAAGGAGGTCAGGAGCTGATCAGAAGAACTTCAGAAGAGTTTCACATCTGACTGATGTTTCCTGTGTGTTTAAAACAAACGCAGTCATTACTCCTTAATTACTTTACTCATTAATCCACTAATTACTCTGTGACTCTAATCAACATATTCACAGTGGCACCATTACGTCACACACACACATTTGGGTTCTATTTATTTATTTATTTATTTGGGGTGGTACGGTGGTGTAGTGGTTAGCTTTGTCGCCTCACAGCAAGAAGGTTCTGGGTTCGAGCCCAGTGGCCGATGAGGGCCTTTCTGTGCGGAGTTTGCATGCTCTCCCCGTGTCTGTATGGGTTTCCTCTGGGTGCTCCGGTTTCTCCCACAGTCCAAAGACATGCAGGTTAGGATAATATGGGGCGGCCTTGGGCTGAGGTTGGGCTGAAGGGCCCTTGAGCGAGGCACTGAACCCCCAAATGCTCCCTGGGTGCTGTAGCATAGCTGCCCACTGCTCTGTGTGTGTGTGTGCTCATTGCTTGCTTGTGTGTGTGCATGTGTGTGTTCACTGCTTCAGATGGGTTAAATGCAGAGGACAAATTTCACTGTGCTTGAGTGTGTGTGTGAGAAATGAAGGCTGCTTGGCTTGGTGGCTTCTTCTTCTTCTTGTTTGTTTGTTTGCTTATTTATTTATTAATTTATTAAAAGCATTTTTGAAAACATTCCCTATTTCTGTAGGTATAAAAAGCAGAGCTGTGGCAGGGGGAAATATTCTGAAAAAAGAATTCAGAATTTCCAAAATTAAAGTCGTAGATTTAGGAGAAAAAACTCTGATATTCTCCAAAATTATAATATCATACATTTCTCATCTCATCTCATTATCTCATCTCATCATCTGTAGCCGCTTTATCCTGTTCTACAGGGTCGCAGGCGAGCTGGAGCCTATCCCAGCTGACTACGGGCGAAAGGCGGGGTTCACCCTGGACAAGTCGCCAGGTCATCACAGGGCTGACACATAGACACAGACAACCATTCACACTCACATTCACACCTACGCTCAATTTAGAGTCACCAGTTAACCTAACCTGCATGTCTTTGGACTGTGGGGGAAACCGGAGCACCCGGAGGAAACCCACGCGGACACGGGGAGAACATGCAAACTCCGCACAGAAAGGCCCTCGCCGGCCACGGGGCTCGAACCCAGAACCTTCTTGCTGTGAGGCGACAGCTCTAACCACTACACCACCGTGCTGCCCACGCCATACATTTATGAGAAAAAAAGAAACTCAGAAATTCCAAGATTAAGAAGTAAGAAATTTACAAGAAAAAAAACCCTCATTCTTCCTGGTTTCCTGGCTGCAGTGCATTCTGGGAAATGGAGTTGAACATTTCCTATAATTTCCTATATGTATATTTTCTGTGTTTCCCGTAACTCTCGGCTCAGTCGTGGCGTCTATGCTGTGATCATGTCGATCTGACCTGCAAAGTGAAGTGATCTGGTTCCTTCACAAAAACTCCACTATTTTTCCAAGTTTCCAATTTTCTCATAAATGTGTGACTTTTTAATCTTGGAATTTCTGAGTTTTTTTCTTGTAAATCTCTGACTTTATAATCTCAAAGAATTTCCAAGTTTTTTCTCAGAATATTACCCCCATCATGTCTCACATCTGCACCTGCTCACACTCAAGACTCCACTTCCCAGAATTCACAGCAGTTTTCAGACACGGACTACAATAACCAACCTGCACCTGTTCCCAATCTCACCTCATCACCGGTGTGTATACACTCCCCGGCCACTTTAATAGGAACTTGTTGTTGATTGTAAGATCCCTGTTCTTGGCTGCAGGAGTGGAACCCAATGTGTTCTTCTTTCTGCTGTTGCATGCTGAGATGCTTTTCTGCTCACCACGGTTGTAAAGAGTGATTATATGAGTTACTATATCCTTCCTGGCAAAAAAACTTGAACCACCTCAAATCTGGCCATTTCCCTCTGACCCTCTCTGATCAACAAGGCGTTTGTTTCCACCCACAGAACTGTCGCTCACTCACTCGATGATGTTTTTTGTTTTCTGCACCATTCTGTGTAAACTCTACAGACTGTTGTGTGTGAAAACCCCAGGAGATCAGCAGGTTCTGAAATACTCAAACCAGTCCATCTGGCTCAAACCAACACCCATACCACAGTGAGAGAAAGAAAGTCACACTTCACTGTGAGATCACGATTTTTCCCGTTCTGATGTTTGAACATTGTGAACATTAACTGAAGCTCTTGGTTTGTATCTGCGTGATTTGATGCATTGAGGGATCGGCTGAGTAGAGAACTGCAGAAAACAGCAGGTGGATGGAGGGATGTTCCTAATAAAATGGCCGGTGAGTGTACACACATTGTGAAGTAAACGCCCAGTGTTCACTTGCCTGACTTTACCAAGCCTTTATACGCATGCTGACTTCATGCTTATCGTTATCATTCTGCATTTTGATTGATGCTCTTTGTCTCTGCCTGTGTCGTCCTGTTTGTGTCTCACCTGACCTTCACCTGTTTATTGACTGATTCTGCTTCACGATTTGGATTTGTCTGCCAGCTTGCGTTTAATAAACTCTGGTGCTTTTACATCCGTCTGTCACCTGGATTCCTGACTCCCCCCCGTCCAAAGACATGTAGTTAGGTTCATATGGGACGGCCTTGGGCTGAGGTGCCCTTGAGCGAGGCGCCGAACTCCCGATTGCTCCCTGGGCGCTGTTAGCATGGCTGCCCACTGCTCACGTGTGTGTGCATGTGTGTGTTCACTGCTTCAGATGGGTTAAATGCAGAGAGGAAATTTCACAACTGTGTGATGAATAAAGTTGTGCTTTCTTTCTTTTTCTTTTCTTTCTCAGTTCCATGTTTTTTTAGCCCACGGTTCCCACAATACACCGTCATAGTAATGCACTTAAACAATTACATGAAATAAATAATTGAGCAAAATGATCGTAATTAAATTACTGATGCATAACGGAATGTGTTGATTTGATTTTCACTTATGAACCTGAGGTGGGTTTTCTTTTTTTTCTTTTCTCTTTGTTGTTTTGTTGTGTGAATAAGATACCTGAGGGAGACTCGGATGTGTGCTCAGAGGTGTAAATTTAATTCCGGGTCGTTTACATTTTTTTAACGTAAAAATGTTCTGTGTTATACATTCTCAGCATATTCACCTTTAAATTCCAACAAAGTAAAAGTACAACCATGTTTTCCAGCTTGATTAATATTTCTCATCATCATTATCGTACACCTTAGAAACTCTCATTCTGGTGTGTGTGTGTGTGTGTGTGTCTAACAGCATTATGTCATACACACAGCTGCTCCCTCGCTAATGGCTAATCATCAGCATGTTTGCTAACATTTCCATGTGGTGTGTGTGGGCTGATGAGAGCTCAAGCTTCCCCGACTAATCATTTCATACTGCATCCAAATTAGTGGTGAGACAGCAACACACACACACACACACACAGTGTTGTTTGGGTGGTTAGAAGATGAACAGGAAGTGCTGTATGCAGGACTGTAATCATGCGGATTTCTGGATTTTAATGCTAAAAGCAGCCGAAGCTGTTGATGGTAAACATTTCCACAGAAGGGAATGCAAACTGTGACATCATCACTGAAAAACCTGGACACGCCCCCTGAAAGAGAACCACACAGTTCCTGAAACAGAGCTCAGAGAGCAGCTTTATGGAAAAAAATCCACCGATATTTCATATGTGAAGGTCGTGTCCAGGTCCAGCGCTGCTCCAGTGTCGATCCCACTGCAGATCCAGTCCGGAAATGAAAACGCTCCGATTCACCTGAACTCTAACTCACCTGCTTCCTGTTTCCTGACATTCACTCATCCCCTTCTTCCACCAGCATGGAATGGGCTCTTTTCTGGTTCCTGCACCAAATTTTGAACCATTCACAGCATTTCGATCAAAAATAAATTTAGTTATGAACCTGAAATGTCAGTTCCCAGCTGGAACCAAAATACAGCTGTTTTTCCATCAGTGGGCGCGTCGTTAGATTGGAGAGGGAACAGAGCACAGCAATGGAGAACGTAACAGAAAAGGAAACATGTTCAGGAAAAATGGACTAAAAACAAACCTCTGCAATAACAGAATAAAAGCTCGCAGGTAATCAAAGCGCTCGGCCATCTTACTGCTACTGTTTACTCCCATTGCGCCACGCCCTCCGTTCATCACGCAGCCTTGATTACAGCGATTCCACTCAAAACTGGTCAAAACGTGGGCTGGTTCACTATCTGGCACCAGGGTTCAAAGAATCCTGAATGGAACTGGTTCAAGAACCCATCCCCTGCTGGTGGAAAAGGCGTGTCAGTGTGTTTAAGTATCTCTGTTTTGTTTTGGGTTTTTTTGGTGAGGTTTTATCCTCTCACATCTGATTTGCAGTTCTGAATGTCTTTATAATTTAAAATCTCATTTAAAAATTAATGTGAAAATAAATTAACTGTGTAAACAAAAGATTTATGTAAATGATTAAAAACAAAACAAGAAAAATTAACATCTAAAAGGAAATTAATCACATGTAAAGACAGACAGATAGATAGATAGATAGATAGATAGATAGATAGATAGATAGATAGATAAAACCACATGACAAATTAACACATGAAAAAATTATTCTGTGAAAAAAAATAACAAAATCACAACAAACAAACAAAATAAACAAACCTGCACAAAAAATGACGAACACAAATAAATGAATCATTTGGAAGAAAATCACATGAGAAAATAAAAGCTATGTATTAAATATAAAATATTTTGTGAAACTAAACCAATTAATTGTTTGCAAAAAAATGTGGGAAAATATAATAACATGCAAAAAAAATCTCACGTGAAAAATGTGAGAACTGCTTGGTGTGAATGAGTGTGAACGGAGCCTCAGGCTCCCTTCAGGGGGTAATTTTCCTGCCTCACACCCAATCTCCTCCCGGGATCGACTCCAGATCCACGTGACCCTGACAAGGATAAAGCGCTTACTGAAGATGAATGAATAAATCAAAGCTTTGTGATGAAGAGATCATCTTTCAGATCTTTGGCCTTCTAATGCAAAGCTTTCTCAGATCTTCTGCAGTTCTACACGCTGACATTCGCTCCTCAAACCACAGCTGAATAATTAAAGATTTACTCTGAACTCCCAAAAGCACTGAGCTCCGTGTTTGTTGCCATGCGACCAGAAAACCCCGTGGAAACTGTTGCTGATACACACCGACTTCCAACAAGTGATAATACAGAACAACACACCACATCTGCATACAGAGCAAATACAGGATATGAGGGGAAAAAAGACGTGATTAGTCATGTAATTAGCTGAATGGAATCAACCTTCGGACAATTACGGTGTCATGTGATCTCAATATAAATTCTGTTCCTGGAAGCATCCAAAGTTCATCTGAGAACATAAACAAACCAGACCAAAGAGTGATCCAAATAAAGTTCTGGAAAAGGTATCAGGGTTTACAAAAACAAAATCTATTTTTTACAAAGTCTCAAATATCCTGTGGAGCAGCAAGAAAAGAAAAGATCCACATGACATCCACTCCAGCCTGGACACTCCACAGAGCTTGAAGAGCAATGAGCCAAAGAAGAAGAAGAAGAAGAAGAAGAAATCTGATGTAATCCCATTTGGGTCGTCTGCAAACAAAATTTGGAAAACGATCCTCTGGTTTGACGAGACTCATGAGACTGACGAAAGTAAATTTTGACTGTGGAACCAAAGCACAACGCTTAACCAAAACCCTTCAGCCTGAGAACACCATCCTCACTGTGAAACACGGTGGTGGTAGCACTGCGTCATTGGGGTTGGTTTTCAACAACAGGGACTGAGAAACTGGTCAGGGTTGAAGGTGAGATGGACGGAGTCGAGTATCGGGCACTTGGAGAAAACCTGCTCCAGTCTGTGAGAGACTTGAGACCTGGGGCAGAGCTTCACCTTCCAACAGGACAGTGGCGGCTGGTAGTCTTTCAAACAGGGGAGGCTGGTCGGTTACGATATTTCCAGATTTTAAAAGAACAAAGAAAAAAACACATCAATTTTGCCCATACTCTTGCCTCTGATCTGGCTGATTGTTGGCAGGGTCACAAACTGTGAAATAACAGGTTCTTTTGGCCCATTAGCCTACTGTCCAATATACATGATGGTGGTGTTGGGGGGGGGGGGTATATTTTAACATTTTATATTTTAAAATTGTGGTATGTTGTTTAAAAATTGATCATTATTGAAAGCAGCTCTTTGTCAGGAACCTCAGCAGTAACAGCAGAGTGTTCTGGAATAGGCACAAGCACTGACCTTGGGGAGCCAAACATAGAGCTGGGTGCCACACATTTCATTCAATGACACTTTCCCTATATTTTACTTATTTTGACTGAGAAATGTTTTATTGACAATTTTGATAACCCTTCACTTTTAATCCAGGTCTGTAGTGTGAAATGTTCTCGGCTGTGTTTTTGTTTAAAAACGTTTTCCAAATTGTAGCTGTGTTTAATTCATATCCAGAGAAATATATATTCCAATATAATATACTCAGCATAAACATTTTAAATAGATTCTATATTTTTGGTCCATCCATGACATATTACTAAAGTAGCCTATTTACTGTTGTTGATGTGGGTCACTTGCTGTTAGCCAATTCACTTTCTCGTACCAGGAGAGCTGAAAGGAACGAGTATTATTCCCTACCTTTTTCACCAAGTCAATTTGAGGCGTTGGTCTACCCTGCTCTTTAATTTTAATTTTTTCCTCGAAAGGAAGACTGGCAAATGGCTTCGCCAAAATTAAATCAGCAATGCTTGGCATCCGTGCGCAGCTTTCTTGCTAGCTGACTAGCCCCCTCAAGTTCAAGTTCAGTCACTCAAATAAACAAAATTTCTGGAACTAAGATAGCAAACTTGACAACACTATATTTACACTTTATTTACAATGAAAATATATACAAACTAAAAAAGCTGGTAGAAACCATATGTAATGAATGAAATCGAAATGTAAGCTGAGCTCTTACAATACACCACAGCACTTGCGAATCCACATGGGACTGAACTGAGATTCACCGCTGCCTGTCTATATTTGAAACGAGCTGTCAATCAAAGAAAATATCCGTCCGCTTTCACCAATCACCAGTCTCCTCGCGGAAACTGCCATGTCCCTCCCACTGTGAGGCTCGGAGTCCGTGGGCGGGCGTTTTCGCAGTATTTGTCCAATAATCGTCTTGCATTTTGAGATTGAAAAGCGCAGAGCTCCCAAATGCCACTGAAGTGCACTGAGGCTGGGAGTCCGTGAGACTCCGTGGGCGGGCATTTTCGCAGTATTTGTCCAATAACCATCTTGCATTTTGAGATTGACAAGCACATAGCTCCCAATCCACTGAGGCTGGGCTGCATCGCACTGTCACAAGGGGGAAAAACTCACGCACACATTAGGCGAACTGGGGAAAGTTATAACGGAATGATTTCGCACTGTAGTGGGTTGAGCACATATATTTCTATGATTCTGGATCTGAAATAGCAATGTTATAAGGTCGGCTATAACTTAAGCCTAGCGCAATTCATCCTACATGGTGTTCGTCATTTTTAGAGGAGGCTGAGCCTCCCTCGTTGTCTTAGAGCAATCGCCTGTGCAACAGAGATCTTGCAGTCACGTAACCGGAAAGTACACAGCCGCCATCTTGTCGGTAAAAAACACTGCTGAATACTGCTGCACTCGTGTACAAAATGGATAAATTTCAATCGACGGACTACACGGCTCATTTTTCTAATGAACAGATAATTAGATATATGTCTAAAATAAACGATCTACAGATTAGTGACCCTTATGGCTTACCGGACGTAGTTTTCACGACCGTGTCAGTGGATATGGAACTGCCAGAGGTGGAATACCCAGACGTGTATAATTACCTCATCAACTTTCCCTCGCTGTTCAGTGGTGAAGCACTGCGTGCTTATAAATCTCTGGACAGTTATCTTTACAGAAATTCAGGATTTGTCAGCCGCCCTTAGATGTGGCGTCTTGTAAACAAGAAAATAACAATCCTCATTGGACGGGTAAGTCACTTAAGTATTGAGTACTAGTGCTGATACTAGATGTATCAGTAGTATCTAGTATAGCACTGACCAGCCGATTATGGTTGAATATTTTATATTATCAGTTAGATCAAGTATCAGTAGTCTATCACTATTACTGTATGAAGTTATCTATCTCTACATGTGACCCCTAAAAGTGTAAAATAATTTTATATCTAGAGACTACATTGATTGTCACACCACTAAAGACCCAATCCACCCCCCTGCCCCAAGCCTTTTCTCAGGTTCCCACTTCCCGGAATTTTTTATTAGAGCAAGTCATAAACTTATGTTGCGAATAACCACATGGATATACTGAAATAAATACATGGCGAACCTGAGATGAAATGTAGTGAAAATTCATTATGTCTGATAATTATAACTATTCTTTTAAGTTCGTTTCTTAAGACACGTATTTTTAAGTATGTTACCTCGCTTGTTGACAGTTTCGGCGAACACTTCCGCCTTCTTCAAAACAGTCACCAGATGTCGAGTGGTGACGTGCCTTATCAGCTGATGTTACTCTATGGAGGCGTGAACGTCCCGCCCAATTTGACAGGTAGTCCACGCCTCCTGCTGTCAGGTCGCTGCCCCAGGACGGCGCTCCAGGTGTGTGACAGCGCGTACACTCCCTCAGGCAGCGACCTGACAGCAGGAGGCGTGGACTACCTGTCAAATTGGGCGGGACGTTCACGCCTCCATAGAGTAACATCAGCTGATAAGGCACGTCACCACTCGACATCTGGTGACTGTTTTGAAGAAGGCGGAAGTGTTCGCCGAAACTGTCAACAAGCGAGGTAACATACTTAAAAATACGTGTCTTAAGAAACGAACTTAAAAGAATACTGAGATGAAATGGTCACTGCACAGGCGCCAGTGATCGTTCTTTCCAGTCGGTTCCCATGCCTTGTTCTTGTTGTTTGCATCAGCCCAGCCGATAGCAGCAATCCACTTTGCACGCCTGTTAGGGTCCCGTGGCAGCCTATGAAACTTTCTTCCCGATTTCTGACCTCTCCTGTTGTGGCATTTATATGCCATACAACTCTCCGGCATTGTGGCACGGTAATATTTGAAGATTTGGGCGAAAAAAAAACAAAGTCAGTGTTGGAAAGACGGCAGAAATATGGCGTTTGACTGACAAAATGGCGACTGCTTACAATCTGGAGCGGATGTGACGTCACGTGCAAGATCTCTACAGGACAATGAGCCGAAGTGTATCACTAAAACGACCCAGGAGTGATACAGCAAGAACCTGAATATGATGGAATGGAGAAATCAAACCCCAGATTGAGAGAGAAATGAAAATTGATTTTCACCATCGGAGAACAGATTAAAGAAAAACATCAGAATGTGGAATATTTGCACTTGTAATTGGTCCTGATGACAGTTTTACCACATATTGACCCAGGGGTGAATACTTATGCAATCTTAAAATGCCTGGTTTGTTGTATAATTAGTTTTTGAGTCTTACATTTTTAGACGTATTGTCCAAGTCAAATGGAAAAATCCAGATGAAGTCCATTTCAGTTCAGTTCAAGGCTGTAATGGGGGGTGAATACTTATGCAGCGCATGTTAGAATTAAACTTTAGTCAAGAAGTCTGCAAAGTTTTAAAAATCTTCTCGCAGGTGACAGTTTCATTAATGCTGTTAATGTTGTATCTGTTTCTGACATCTGTGACACTGATTTTTCTCCACACCTCTGTTCCAGAAGTGTGTGTGTGTGTGTGTGTGTGTGTGTGTGGTTCAAATAGCAAAGTGTACCCAAACAACGTGGGGTACTTTTTTTTTTTTTTAATTGTGCATAATTTTCTGCTCTGGCCAAAAAAGCTCAATGAAGGCTCAACTTTTTACGATCACTGAAGAAGAACAAACTGCCTGCAGAGCTTCTCAGTACCTTTTCCCACTGTTCCATTGAGAGTGTCCTCACATACTGTCTTACGGCTTGGTACAGGAACTGCACAGAGGCGGACCGTCAGAGTCTTCAGAGAGTCATTAAAACTGCAGGAAAGCTCATTGGTCTCACTCTGCCCTCTCTTGAGGACATCTTCAGGACCCGCTGTATCCACAGAGCTCACACCATCACGGAAGATGTGACGCACCCCTGCCATTACCTCTTCTCTCCGTTACCTTCCGGAAGGCACTACAGAGCACTCAAAGCTCGCACCTCCAGACTCAGGAATAATTTCTTTCCAAGAGCCATAACAGAACTGAACAAGATAAAACGCTGCCCAAACTGAACTGGAACCTTCTGTTTTATCCTCAAGTGCAATACTCAAGTGTAATAATGACCTGTGCAATATTTCATCTATACTTCATGCTGCTTTTAACCTTACATGTTTAATGCAGAGGACGTCTGTATAGGTGAATGTTTTGTTTTTATGTACATATCTTTTATATCCTTATATTATTTACAATTTATTTTTAAGTTTATTTCTTTTATCCACGGACATGGGAGCAGCAATTTCGTTGTACAATTGTGCAATGACAGTAAAGTCTATTCTATTCTATTCTATTCTATAATTGTATGTGTGTGCAAAAATTTACACTCCCCTACAAAATGATAAAACATTGACTCTAAGTTTATACTATTGGTTGCAAAAAAAAAGGTGAAAATGTTTGAACGAGCTCGTCAATGATGATGTAGCTCACTCCGGCCCCGTCTAGTCCAGAAGAAACGATCTAAAGTGGGCCACCTTGCGCATGTTGCGAGCTCTATACACTATATACAAACTATATATAGAAGCGATATCCACCCTAGGAATACCGACCTATTTACCAGAAAGAATCCAAAACGGTGAGGAATTGACTGAGAAGAAACGATTTTTTTAACTGCTCATTAAGGCTTAATTAGTCCATAACTTCATTAATAATTGCAATTATGCAAATTTGGGTAGAAGCTATATGCATCCCAGGCAGACCTACCTTCCTGCCAAAAAGAATAAAAATCAGTGAAGAATTGAAAGAGAAGAAGTGATTTTTGTGACATGTGGACGACGCCGGACAGACACCGGACAACACATGATGGCATTAAACTCATGACCTGTTGGCCGGATGAGATAATAATGATGAAACAAACAAAACTATCTGTACTTTTGTTTGTTTCCCATCACTTTGTGATAAATGTGATTATGGAAGTTTATTTTGCTTTTCCTTTCTCTTTGGAGTTCTCAAGTTTCCTGCTGTTTGGTTTGGATTTCTGTAAATCTCTCCAAAAAAAAAAAAAAAAAGTTTTTCCACACTGTGGTTGTGTTTTGGTGTCCGTCTTTCTGAATGATGGTCTTTTGGATCCTGTTATGAAATTTCCTGAAACAAACTCAGTATGAATCCAAACACAGAACACAACTAGGAGAAAATAGGAGAAGTTAAAAAAAAGAAGAAGAATGAAGTAAAAAACAAGAAAGAAGATCCAGATGCTGTGTTTATGCTCAGAGCTTTTGCACTTGTGACTCATTTCTGCTGTTCTGGATCGTCCCACATGGACACGCAAAAGATTTACACTTCCAAAAACAGTTTATGTCCTCCAAGGCTGCCGGAGTCGAAGCTCCTGGGAGTTGGATTTTATCAATAAAACAAATACACATAAGATTAAATTAATTTTCTCGAGGATTGAAGATGCATCTCCTTTATGTGAAAAAAAAAACTTTTCATGGAAAAAAAATGACCTGTGCATGATTTATGTGTTTATTACATTACAAGCATTTAGCAGACACTGTTCTCCAGAGCAACATACAACAGACCCAGAGCAGCCTGGGTTAGGGGTTAGGTGCCTTGCTCAAGGGCACTTCAGCCATTCTTGCTGGTCCAGGGAGTCAAACTGACAACCTTCTGGTCCCAAAGCTGCTTACTGTTAACAAAAGGCTTGACTAAACTGATCTGTTTTCAGCCGAGACTTAAACGCTGAGACTGTGTCTGATTCCCGAACACTACTTGGAAGGCTGTTCCATAACTGTGGGGCTTTGTAAGAAAAGGCTCCGCCCCCTGATGTAGCCTTCACTATACGAGGTACCAGCAGATAGCCTGCACCTTTTGATCTAAGTAGGCGTGGCTGGTCATAGAGGAGCAGAAGTTCACTCAGGTACTGTGGTGCGAGACCATTCAGTGCTTTATATATCAATAGTAGTATTTTATAATCAATACAAAATGTGATTGGGAGCCAATGCAGTGTGGATAAGACAGGGGTGATGGGGTCATATTTTCTAGTTCTAGTAAGGACTCTTGCTGCTGCATTTTGAACTAACTGGAGCTTGTTTATGCTCTTATTGGAACATCCAGACAATAAGGCATTACAATAATCCAACCTGGAGGGAATGAAAGCATGAACTAGTTTTTCCGTGTCATGTAGTGACATTAAATTTCTTATCTTAGCAATATTTCTGAGATGAAAGAACGCTATCCGGGTGATGTTATCAATGTGAGTTTCGAATGAAAGACTGGGGTCAATAATCACTCCGAGGTCTTTTACTGCTGCATGTGAAGAAACAGAAAGGCCATCCAGAGTCACTGTGTAATCAGAAAACTTACTTCTAGCTGCATGTGGTCCGAGTACAAGTACTTCAGTCTTGTCAGAGTTAAGCAGAAGGAAGTTAATAAGCATCCGGTGTCTAATGTCCTTCACACATTCCTCAATTCTATTAAGCTGGTGTCTCTCATCAGGCTTTGCAGAAACATACAACTGTGTGTCATCAGCATAACAGTGGAAACTAATACCAGCTTTACGAATAATATCACCCAGAGGGAACATATATAAAGAAAAAAAGCAGTGGACTCAAGCCAGAACCTTGTGGAACACCAAACTTTACCTCAGTACGTCTAGAAATATCACCATTTATATCAACATACTGATAACGATTAGTTAAATAAGAGCTGAGCCAGGAGAGGGCCGTTCCCTTAACTCCCACAACATTTTCTAGTCTATCCAGAAGAATGAAATGATCAATGGTATCAAATGCTGCACTAAGGCCAAGCAACACAAGCAACCTTTTAGTTATGTTGTCATAGTTAGTTTTGCCGGAGTCCCTGCTTGTACTCAGTGCAATATGTATACTGTTCCTACTTATTCAGGTGACATTGGGCATACCTAACAACCTGTGTTTTCTCCCCCCCCAAATCTGTCCCTCTGAGTTACATGTTGGTCCTGGGATCGAGATGCTGAACCTCTTCTGCTCCTCAGACCTGCCTGGTCCATCCTGGTGCCCTGTGTCTGGTTGGAGTCTCATCGCATCGCTCCTGTGGAGGGCGGCCCCATGTGGACAGTTGGGGGTCGCGCCTGGAGGACGCTCTGGACTCTTGCAGTGGTGCTTTTGTGGCTGGGGACTGCAGTTGACTTGCTGACTTTATGACTGCAGTTGACTTGTTGACTTTGGGACTGTGGTTGTTGTGAACGGTTTTGCGCTCGGGTTTCCGTCGGTGGGGGGTTTATAGCATCAACGAAGCTGACTTTGTTAGGACTGTTTATGTTATAGTCATGTTGTCTGTTGTTGCCCGGATGGGGATGGGTTCCCTTTTGAGTCTGGTTCCTCTCGAGGTTTCTTCCTCATGTCGTCTGAGGGAGTTTTTCCTTGCCATCGTCGCCACAGACATGCTCGTTGTGGATAGATTAGGGATAAAATTAGCTCATGTTTTAAGTCGTTCAAATTCTGTTAAGCTGCTTTGCGACAATGTTTATTGTTAAAAGCGCTATACAAATAAAATTGACTTGACTTGACTTATCTAACCATTAGGCCACGGCTTCCCCAATATTGTCCTCAAATGGCATCCCATAGTTTCTGAGTTCACGACAGTCAAAACTTCTAACATTTCAGTGACGCTGTGGTTACAGCGACATGTCAGACGGTGGCGCTGGACTTCTTCAAGTGGCGTCATGCAAGAAAACAAAAATGAGCTTCAGTCCAAGATCAGAATCGAATGTAACTGAGACACGCCCTTTTTAGAAGAAACCCCACCCAGCGTGTGTAATTTTCATGCCACACTTACGCAAAATTAATAAAGGAATGTTAACGAGGTATTTTAGAAAATATACTGAGAATTTGTTTGGAAGCTTTCATGGAACTCAGTCATCTCTGATCAACATCTGCAAAAGTGAAAAGCACGTTAATAAGGTTAGAAAAGAAATAATGAAAAAAATGGAACGACCTTTTCCTTTCTCTCTTTCATCAGCTCTGTCATAACATGCTATTGATCAGATGATAAAAGAAACGGCTCTTCTTTGTTAAATATCAGCGTGTTTTTAATCTGTTTACATTCTGAAGAACTCAATGTGAGCATTGATATAAACCTGTGATTTAAATTCAGATGTGTCATGTAAATGATTACCTTCAACACCAAAGCAATTATAAAAGCCAATGAAAATATATTTTAAAAAATATATAAACTACTAGCAAAAAAGATAAATAAATCAATAAATGAGGCTTTCATTTTCTCTCCAAGTCTTGGCCACATGCATTCGCTCCATGTCCTCTTTATTCTCGCAGCTCAGTAACCTTTGCCATTAGTGGTTTGTTTATTTGGACGTAAAAAATCATTACAATCAGTTCTGTATTTTTTTTTACGACCATACCGCTCCGAGCGAGCCAGTAGGAGTCTTCACAACGAGCAATAAGGCTGATTAAGAGTCAGGATGGCCTGCGGCTTTAGGGCTGTTGTCCTGATAGTTTCATAACCTGGAATGCCCTCGCTGGAGTGCGCTTTATAGACATCAAGGACATAAGGGCTGGTGAAATGAGCTGGCATTGCTGTGGGAAATAAATATCCAAGCCAGTGGACTGCAGTACTGTTTTTAATTACAGGTGGCGTCTCGTTGGCATGGCTCGAGCTGAAGATAAACACTTGCTCTTGGAGAGAACGGATTACTCCGTCAATCCTCAACCCTCGACTCCGGCGCAAAAAATAGCGCCAAAACAGCTTGACTCCATCTTCGCTCTGTTTACTGCGGACATGTTTGTTTTCCCACCATAGTGCTTTGGGGAAAAGCAAACAAGCGCCAATGGAAGTGAGCGTCCAAAAAAATACTGGAGTGTTTTACTTCTCTTCTCTTCTCTTCTCTTCTCTTCTCTTCTCTTCTCTTCTCTTCTCTTCTCTTCTCTTCTCTTCTCTTCTCTTCTCTTCTCTTCTCTTCTCTTCTCTTCTCAATCAGACAGTTTACGGCTCTGAGACAACAAGCCAGAAATATTTTGTTTTCCACCAATTCTCAGGAAAGTGAAGGTTTTTATTGGACTCGGCTATTTTTAGCGATACATGTTGTCGAGTTCTGGATTGTGATTGGGTCAGAAGAGAAGGTATTGATTAATTCTCCAGAAAAGCAGTTCTGATAGCAGCACAGATTTATATTAATGCGCTCATTCTAATACATTATCGTTTCTGGTATCGTTTCTCGGTACTCGTACAGCAGATGCTCCACTGATAATAAACAGATAAAAAAAAAAACATGTTTAATCGTTGACATTGATATGGTGAGGAGACGTTTATTTCACAGTTATGGAAGGAGTCTCCAGTGTCAGCGCTTTGTAACAGTCAGAGGTCAAACCTGGTGAGGAAATGACTGTTTGTAGCCGTGATAACGTCAGCAAAAACAGGAAATAACTGGTTTCCACAACATTACATACAACCCCGATTCCAAAAAAGTTGGGACAAAGTACAAATTGTAAATAAAAACGGAATGCAATGATGTGGAAGTTTCAAAATTCCATATTTTATTCAGAATAGAACATAGATGACATATCAAATGTTTAAACTGAGAAAATGTATCATTTAAAGAGAAAAAATTAGGTGATTTTAAATTTCATGACAACACCACATCTCAAAAAAGTTGGGACAAGGCCATGTTTCCCACTGTGAGACATCCCCTTTTCTCTTTACAACAGTCTGTAAACGTCTGGGGACTGAGGAGACAAGTTGCTCAAGTTTAGGGATAGGAATGTTAACCCATTCTTGTCTAATGTAGGATTCTAGTTGCTCAACTGTCTTAGGTCTTTTTTGTCGTATCTTCCGTTTTATGATGCGCCAAATGTTTTCTATTGGTGAAAGATCTGGACTGCAGGCTGGCCAGTTCAGTACCCGGACCCTTCTTCTACGCAGCCATGATGCTGTAATTGATGCAGTATGTGGTTTGGCATTGTCATGTTGGAAAATGCAAGGTCTTCCCTGAAAGAGACGTCGTCTGGATGGGAGCATATGTTGCTCTAGAACCTGGATATACCTTTCAGCATTGATGGTGTCTTTCCAGATGTGTAAGCTGCCCGTGCCACACGCACTAATGCAACCCCATACCATCAGAGATGCAGGCTTCTGAACTGAGCGCTGATAACAACTCGGGTCGTCCTTCTCCTCTTTAGTCAGAATGACACGGCGTCCCTGATTTCCATAAAGAACTTCACATTTTGATTCGTCTGACCACAGAACAGTTTTCCACTTTGCCACAGTCCATTTTAAATGAGCCTTGGCCCAGAGAAGACGTCTGCGCTTCTGGATCATGTTTAGATACGGCTTCTTCTTTGAACTATAGAGTTTTAGCTGGCAACGGCGGATGGCACGGTGAATTGTGTTCACAGATAATGTTCTCTGGAAATATTCCTGAGTCCATTTTGTGATTTCCAATACAGAAGCATGCCTGTATGTGATGCAGTGCCGTCTAAGGGCCCGAAGATCACGGGCACCCAGTATGGTTTTCCGGCCTTGACCCTTACGCACGGAGATTCTTCCAGATTCTCTGAATCTTTTGATGATATTATGCACTGTAGATGATGATATGTTCAAACTCTTTGCAATTTTACACTGTCGAACTCCTTTCTGATATTGCTCCACTATTTGTCGGCGCAGAATTAGGGGGATTGGTGATCCTCTTCCCATCTTTACTTCTGAGAGCCGCTGCCACTCCAATATGCTCTTTTTATACCCAGTCATGTTAATGACCTATTGCCAATTGACCTAATGAGTTGCAGTTTGGTCCTCCAGCTGTTCCTTTTTTGTACCTTTAACTTTTCCAGCCTCTTATTGCCCCTGTCCCAACTTTTTTGAGATGTGTTGCTGTCATGAAATTTCAAATGAGCCAATATTTGGCATGAAATTTCAAAATGTCTCACTTTCGACATTTGATATGTTGTCTATGTTCTATTGTGAATACAATATCAGTTTTTGAGATTTGTAAATTATTGCATTCCGTTTTTATTTACAATTTGTACTTTGTCCCAACTTTTTTGGAATCGGGGTTGTCCAACTATAAATGAATAAAAAGTGTCACGTGTGATTCTTTAATGAATTAAAAAAAAAAATCATTGGCATATTGCTGTGGAATGACAGGGATTATTAAATAAATAAATAAATAAATGTGCTCTTATGGAAAAATAATCAACAATTACTGGGTGGTAACAGTCCTGCATTATGAGAATTCTGGACACTTCCCATCCCCACCAGCAGACGGCATGAAGAGGTCTGAATTCTATCATGACCTCTCGTGCAGCATGCACTTCCTGGTTACTTCCTGATTATTAGCTCATCCGGCCAACAGGTGATGAGTTTATCCCATCGTGTGTTGTCAGTCGTCCATCTGTTGTCGTCCACATTTCACAAAAATCGCTTCTTCTCTCCCTAATTTGCATAATTACAATTAATAATGAAGATGTAGAGTAATTAAGCCCTAGTGAGCCGTTTCCACACAAATCACTTCTTCTCCCTCAATTCTTTGCCGATTTTGATTCTTTCTGGCATAAATGTAGGGGGACCTAGGGTGCATATACGGTAACTTCTACCCAGATTTGGGCCGGAGTGAGCTATGCTGTCATTGATGGTCTCGTTCATTCTGTTCAGAACCCTTCACTTGTCTCTCTGCTGAAATCCTTCACGATTTTACACAGAACCTGACGGCAGAGTGTTTCCTGATCTGAAATGGTTTGAAGTAGAAATCTTGTAAGAAGCAAAGAATTATTGCTAAGAATGAGTCAAAGAATTACCTTTAATTATGTACTGAGCCCTTGAAGAACCCATTGTCTAGATTTGAAAGAGTGAAATTGTGTCAATGGAGATTCAAAGCCATGCGATAATTGTTGCTATTTTTTTTTTAGCATGGAAATTTTTTTAAGTCGGAGGGAAAATGAACTTATTGCTATGTTGGAATGGAAGCTAGCTAGCTAAAGCATGTACTTTGTAATTACATTATATTTTATGATTAGCTCCAGTTTAATTTGTGAATGTGTTTATTTCATGGCCGTAACTGTGTCTTCATCCATCTTGTTGTCTCGAAAGTGTTTTAGAACGACAGCTAGCTATCATTCAAAGTTTGTGATGCTACTTGTTGAAATGAAATTCTGAAATGTTTGTGAAAACCTCAAAAGGCTTCAATTTGGTTTGTTTTCTTTTCTTTGCTAAAGCCCGAGGCTAGCTAACTGACATTCTCCACACCTCCTTTTCACCTGTTATGTTTTCCCACGTCGTTTCCGTCTGCTGATCCCACTGTTTCAGAAGGAACCATTGAAATCAATGTTGTTTGTTAGCATTACATAACTACCCATAATTCCCTGCGCCATGCTGTTTGGAGATAACTCATAATGAGGCTTTGCTGAAAGGAAACGGTTTGTTCATAATTTTAATTGGCTCTTAACGAAGGATCAGTGGGTTAATAAAGCTGAGCACTCCGCCGTCAGCGTAATGAAGCTCCGGGGAAAAGCGATTAAATTTGGTATTAAACGAACAGGAGCTCAAACGCTTTGCTGATTAATCCCTCTCACTAATACACATAAATAAAGTTTCCCTGTTTACTGGTGTACACACACACACACACCTCAATAATTAGATTCCTTTTTTAGAGAAAAAAAGATTTTCCATGTGATTCCAATTTCACTCATTAGCACAGAATTGTCCATAAGACTGAATAATATTAATTAATATTAATTATAATTTAATTATAATATTAATTACAATAAAAACAGATAATGGCGATACAATAATTATTATTAATAAGCATTCTATGCTATATAATACTTCATAATTATGTCTTATAGTAAGTATATATAAGTATAAAATGCTTGAGATGAACACATCTAAAATGTTGCAATGATGAAACAGATAAATATATTTTTATAGGCGTATTAATGTACTTTGGATTTCGGGGTAGTTAAAAAGGGGTGGGAAATTAAAAAAGTATTGTACTTCTTCCCACTCCTTTTTCAAACAATGTGCGGTGTTTTGTAATGTCTTAGCTCTTTATGTTATTTTATTTTTTTTTAATTTCTCGTTTTCTTTCTTTTGTATGTACAAATAGTTACATTTTTTATACATGTTCGAAATAAAAAATAAATAAATTCATTCATTCATTCATAAACAAATAAACAAACATGAGATCTGCCTGTACGTGTATGTTTTGGCTCATAAGTGAGTGTGTAAAGGGGAGGGGCAAAAAAGAGATGTTCACTGTTTTATACACACACACACACACACACACACACACACACACACACTTCAGATCACTCTTGACAGCAGAGTGGGTTAGAACACAGCCATCCATAAACAAATATACAGCCGAGTACCAACAAGTGGTCAAAAATTAAATAGGCACATTTATAATTCAGAGAACAAAAATATGCAAATAAATTTCAGTGTAAAGATTGAATATAATTTTTTTTAAAACCCAGAAATCTATGGTAATAAATATGTAATAAATTATGCAACGTCGTAATACACAATGTGTATTTTAATATCATTTATTTTCATCTAATTATATTAAATTTAATATTAATATCATTGAAAGTGCTTACCCAAGAAAGCATCAAGGCTCCATTCTCAGACTTCAGTGGGATAAAAAAGTGAAAAGTCATAAACAGCCTGCTCATCTACACCAGAAGGGTGTGAGTTCAAATCCTCAGACAGCCATGAAGGATATTATATTATATACCAGAGACACAAGCTGAGTCTGATTCATACGCAACACCATTAGTTCAAAGACGTCTGATGTTTAAATCAGACAGTCTAATGCCCTCAGGCCTGCAGCTGAAATCATCAGTGGGATGCCCTCGAAACTATTTTCTCTTAAAAGGAAAAAGAAAACTTAATGTACATCTAAAAGCCATGAGCATACAGAGAGCCTGATTCATTACCGTATATTTCACAGTGAAGTGATGAGCTGCTCGTAATGGGCGAGTGTGAGAAAGGCTAAGGCCTCACAAGTTAATCTTATTTGACACGGAAATGAGTGGAAATGAGAAAGAGCCTTTATTCGTGTGAAGATGTCGGCTCGGTTAGAACTTCTTACTTAAACAGAGACTGTTCACTGTGAAATACTCACATATTATTATTATTATTATTATTATTATTATTATTATTATTATTATTAAATCACATTGCTGTTGAATTCTGGATTCTGATTGGTCAAAAGTGTTGATTCATTTTCTATGACATTAATTTTCTATGGTTATATTAATGCTCTCATTCTAATATGCTGACGTTGCTATAGTAACAGCTAATTCACAGCGACTCTTACAGCAAAAACTCCAAGACTTTTTTTTTTAAATCATTCATACGGCAAAGTTTTCTTAAAACATGAAGGTGTTTATGTAACATTTCTGGAAGGAGTCTCCAGTCTCGGCGCTTTGTAACAGTCCAAGATAAAGCTGTAATTTTTCCGACATGCTACAAGTCTCATCTCATCTCATTATCTGTAGCCGCTTTATCCTGTTCTACAGGGTCGCAGGCAAGCTGGAGCCTATCCCAGCTGACTACGGGTGAAAGGCGGGGTTCACCCTGGACAAGTCGCCAGGTCATCACAGGGCTGACACATAGACACAGACAACCATTCACACTCACATTCACACCTACGCTCAATTTAGAGTCACCAGTTAACCTAACCTGCATGTCTTTGGACTGTGGGGGAAAACGGAGCACCTGGAGGAAACCCACGCGGACACGGGGAGAACATGCAAACTCCGCACAGAAAGGCCTTCGCCGGCCACCGGGCTCGAACCCGGACCTTCTTGCTGTGAGGCGACAGCGCTAACCACTACACCACCGTGCCACCCCACATGCTACAATTATTTTTTTAAATTAAAATGAGAAAAAAAAAAAAACAAGTGGCAGGTGAGGGAACAAGAAGACAATAACTTGTTTCATGGATGTTCCATAATGTTAAAATAGCCATAAATGGATAATAAGTGCAATGTGGAATTCTTTAAAGTGTAACTTCACCACCAGATCCGAGTAACTCCACACACTGCATCATTTTGTAAAAAAAAACGAAAAGGTGAGCAAGGGAATGGGGGGTGGGGTGTGTGGATGGGTGTGGAGAGGCTGAGAAGGTGGGCGGGGTGTGGGTGTGTGAAAGGGCGTGGATGTGTGAGACAGGAGTCACACAGTGAGTTTCGATCAGGTATATTTGAAAATGAAAGCAGTTTCACAGCCCCTCCCCCTCTAAGGCGGGGTCTGGAGGAGGTGGGCCGCCCATCTGTAATTAGATGACGCTGACATTCTTTTTTCACGACATAAAGTAGTACCAAACACTCGACTCTATGTCAGCATTGGCCTTGAGAGGTTCCAGATTGCCGTAACCAGTAGATGGCGCTTTGAGCCATTTTCAACCCATAAAATTGGTTTTGCTTTTCAGTGTTTCACGTTGTCCTCATGTATTGCATTTGTCATTTTTCCCGACTCTGTGATTGCTTTTTTCTTTCATGGAGTCTTCTCTCTCAATGCAGTATGCACTGTTACACCAGTCTGATAAAACCACTCGCCTTCATGTTTAATAAAATGGAAGCCTGACTCGACATGAGCGAGGATCCTGTACGCTTCGTTGACACTGTGATTGGGATCGTGTCACTTCCAGTCTGTTTTTATCAGCATACGAGCTCAAATCTGCAACGCGCTCCATGTACAAACATCTCCGGACTGCAGAAGTGTGAATTTTTTTTTCCCGGAGGATTTAACATCACCAAACTGACAGACCTTGTTATGATGAGCCGTACACAATCGATACAGCAAGACAATCATATTTTATCCTTGTAGAGAGACAGAACAGGATCTCATCCTAATGAGTCAGCTGTTTCAAGCAATGGTTGATGCCTTTAGCCTCCAGAAGTGAATACATTTCCTTGCCCTGTTGCACACTGACGATTCAGCTTTATTCTCAGTCCTGTTTAGTGCTGACAGGACACTTAGTCTTGTGCTCTAATTAAAATCCTACAGTTCTGTTTGATAAGTGTCCAGAGAGCTGAGAACTCATTATTTAGTGCCGTGAACATTATGAGTTTCTGATGAGTGGAACTTTGTGATGATATGATTTGATTGAGTTAGATTTTAATTGAAAACAGTATTTGTTTTGAGGCGTTCGAGGCCACACCTCCTCATTCACATTCACAGAAGCCACGCCTCCCTTACTTTAACACCCCCAAAAGCCAGGCATCCTCTAATAATAGATCTGACATTCACAGAGGCCACGCCTCTCTTAATAGATGTAACACAAAGGATACACTTCCTTTACTGGGATTGGCGGTCGCACAGGCCACACCTTCACAACTATTGACAGTCACAGAGGCCACACCTCCATTTAGAGGTTTCACAGAGGAAAACTCCCCCTTTGCTGGTATTAACAATCACAGACGCCACACCTCCATCACTGAGATTGTCAGATACAGAGACCACGCCTTCACTGTTATTGAGAGTTACATAGGCCCTGCCTCCTGGAACTGACACTGACAGTGGCCACACCTTTATCAGGCCTGACAGTCACACAGGCCACACCTCCTTCACTCGGCCTGACTGTCATATAGGCCATGCCTCCTTGGGACTGACACAGTGGCCACACCTCCTTCACTGGGACTGGCAACCACAGAGGCCACACCTTCCTTACTGAGACTGACAGTCACATACAGTGTTGCCAGATTGGGCGGTTTTAAGTGTATTTTGGCGGATTTGAACATATTTTGGGCTGGAAAATGTCAGCAGTATCTGGCAACACTGGTCACATAGGCCACTCGTCTTGCTCTGGGACTGACAGTCACATAGGCCACACCTCTTGCTCTGGGACTGACAGTCACATAAGCCACGCCTCTTGCTCTGGGACTGACAGTTACATAGGCCACACCTCTTGCTCTGGGACTGACAGTTACATAGGCCACACCTCTTGCTCTGGGACTGACAGTCACATAGGCCACACCTCTTGCTCTGGGACTGACAGTCACATAGGCCACACCTCTTGCTCTGGGACTGACAGTCACATCGGCCAAACCTCTTGCTCTGGGACTGACAGTTATATAGGCCACACCTCCTCCACTGGGACTTATAAAGGTCATGCATTTTTACTTGTATCGACATGAACAGAGGCCACGCCTCCTTAAAGGTACAGTGGCTCCACCTCCTTAACTGTGAGCCTAAAAAAACTTTGATAGTGTTACTAAATAACAAACTCTGGTAATAAAAAAGTAGGTGTGTACTATCAGACATTACCAGCTCACAGATGCACAGATTTATCTTGTCTCAGTCAACAAACAAATTTCTCAGCAGACACACCGTTCCGAGTCTGGTGCTGTCGGATCGTAAATACTAAAACCAGCCTATATCGGCTCTTCCATATTAATAAGGCATGTTCTTTTTATGACCCGACATAATTTAGGGCTGAAGAAAACAACCTCCTCTAGTTACAGCAGAAACGGAGCAGTAGGGGAAGACGCTGCCTCTGGGTTACTAATGGGCCCTAATTAGCACTTGATGGGAGGCTAAGATCACGACTCACTCTCATTTACAACCCACAAAGGTCTGACACTAAGCTCAGGGTGAGAGCAGCAGGTCCTGCCTTACGGAGAGCTTCCTGTCCTTCATCACATCACAGTGTTTTCCTAATCCAGACTCCTGTGGCATTCCTAATGTATCATAAATTATTCATAAATCATTACAGAGTCAAGCAGAGCATGTTCCGTTCTGGAGATGGAATTGTGTTCGTCCCAAACAACACACCATTCCATATTCAGATCATTTCACCCCCATTACTCATTTCATATTATATTTATTCCATGCTTATTAATAATTCTGCATCCTGTTACTCATTACATAGGCCATTACTCAATTCACAGTGCAATACTTCTTCCAGGATGATTACTCATCCCACATGGCGTTAGTCAGTCCATGCCCCATTACTCATTCTATGCCTTGTGACTCTTGTATGAGTAATGATATCACATTACTCATCCCCTGCCCTGTCACTCATTCCATATCCCATTACTCATCCGCTGCCCCGTCACTCATTCCATATCCTAGTACTCATCCCATGCCCTGTCACTCGTTCCATATCCAATTACTCATCCCCTGTCCTGTTACTCATTCCATATCCCATTACTCATCCCTGCCTCATTATTTGTTCCATATCCTAGTACTCATCTCCTGCCCCGTTACTCGTTACATATATAAGTACTCATCCCGTATCATGTCACTCAGTTCATATCATATTACTCACCCCCTGCCTCATTACTCACTCCATATTCCATTACTTATCCCCTGTCTAAATACTAATTTCATATCCAAGTATGTATCCCTTGCCCTGTTACTCATTTCATATCCCATTACTCATCCCATGCCTCATTACTCATTCAATATCACATTACTCATCCCAGTCACATTACTAATTCAATATCCCAGCACTCATCCCCTGTAATGTTACTCATTCCATATCTAATTACTCATCCCCTGCTTCATTTATCATTCCATATTTTGTTACTTATCCTCTGCATCACGAATCGTTCCATATTCCAGTATTCATCCCCTGCACTGTTGCTCATTCCATATCTAATTACTCATCCCGTCCTGTTACTCATTCCATATCCTATTACTCATTCCCTGCCTAATTACTCACTCCATGTTCCATTACTCATCCCCTGCATCATTACTCATTCCATATCCAGGTACTCATCCCTACCCTGTTACTCATTCCATATCCCATTACTCATTGCCTGCCTCATTACTCAATCTATATCCATATACCTGTCTAACAAATATACAAAAAAAATGTGAAGACACACACACACACACACACACACACACACACACACACACACACACACACACAGGAATGTTAAAGACTTCCATCTTCCTATGAGAAGATTTCAGAATATGAATTCACTCACGGCCACGTCACCGTAAAGCCACGCCCACTTGGAGCTGCTCTCATGTTCATGGACACAGAGTCATGTTGTTTTGCAGTCTTTGATCTTCCTCTCGACCCTGCTGGATTGAGATATCCATCTGTCCTGAGCTCAGCACCACAGCTTCATTTGTGTAATCAATTATTTATAAATTACTCTGTCAGTTAAAATGGGGTTCATTCCAGTTCAGCTATTGTTTCAGCCGGTTAGTGGTGGGCGGGGGCAGGGGCAGGGGTGGGGGTGTTTTTAAGCCAATTCTGCAGCACGAGTGTGAGAATGAGACGTCAGAGCAACCCGAAAATCAATCGGTTGTTTTATATCCAATTTCAGAAAGAGTCTTTTTCAGAGCGGGTTATTGGCTCCATTTAGAGCTAGATTAGTTTTTTGGCACTTAGCGCACTTTGATGGGCTTTTTCTCTTCCGTATGGAGACACAGCAACCACTTATCTTAGCAGGACGCCTGTGTGTGTGTGTGTGTGTGTGTTAATGCAGATGAAATCTCTCTACCATGCTGTTAGTTATTGAGGTGATGCATATTCTCTGTTCCTGACAGTTCATACACTGTTTTACTTATTATTTTATTTATTCTACAGTATTATGATCCTTATTCTGTGTATTATTGCACATTTATATCCCAGAAACACACCGAAATAAGACACTAATAAACTCATGATTGATCCAAATGTGAAAAACTAACATCCTCAGTGTTAAAGCTAACAATTTCCACAGGACATCCTGAAGTTTTATTTTCCTCACAAATAAAATATCTGGCTCTCACAAAGTGTGTTACAAAATAATGTTAAGAATAATATTAATAATTTAACTCCTGCTATTCTGATTAGTGAAGAAATCGCACAGACATACAGTAGCTGAAACAGCGCTAATGTTGCTAACTAATTGGCACTAATGTTCAGATGAATAACTACACTCCCCCGGCCACTTTAATAGGAACTTGTTGTTGATCGTAAGATCCCTGTTCTTGGCTGCAGGAGTGGAACCCAACATGTTCTTCTTTCTGCTGTTGCATGCTGAGATGCTTTTCTGCTCACCACGGCTGTAAAGAGTGATTATATGAGTTACTATATCCTTTCTGGCAAAAAGTGCTCGAACCAATCTGTCCATTTCCCTCTGACCCTCTCTGATCAACAAGGCGTTTGCTTCCACCCATAGAACTGTCGCTCACTCACTCCATGATTGTTTTTTGTTTTCCGCACCATTCTGTGTAAACTCTAGAGACTGTTGTGTGTGTGAAAACCCCCAGGAGATCGGCAGTTTCTGAAATACTCAAACCAGTCCATCTGGCTCAAACCAACACCCATACCACAGTGAGAGAAAGTCACACTTCACTGTGAGATCACAATTTTTTCCCATTCTGATGTTTGAACATTGTGAACATTAACTGACGCTCTTGATTTGTATCTGCGTGATTTGATGCATCGGGCAATCGGGCTGATTAGAGAACTGCAGAAAACAGCAGGTGGATGTAGGGGTGTTCCTAATAAAGTGGCCGGGTGTGTGTATTGGAGACATGATAAGGAGACAGTTAGCTTAGCTAGCTAAATTTCACATAAATTGTCTAAATCCATCACTTCATGAGGAACGTCTTCAAGCTGGAACGTTAGAATCTGGTTTTAAGCAAATATTTTTCCGAATGTTTAGAGCTGATTCGAAGGCGGAGCTACATGAAAGCTCAGTGATGTCACAATGCAATACTTAAACAACACAGCTTGCACCAATCATATTTGATGTGCAAAATCTTGGTGGTGTGTGGTGACCAAGCTAAGCTTATGTTAGCTAGTTATTATTGGCTCTTTTCAATTTATTTCAATACATTATTTTGCTTTATTTATTTAACTGCAGTAAGTTTCCTTTCATTGTTTCATTGTTGATGTCTCTTATGCCAGTATAAGATCTGAAAATGTCACCTTCTTGGTAGTCTCGGAGAACCCATGGCCTATAGCACCAAGGAGCAATTTAGGGGTCCAAGCATGGTTATACCTCTGGTTGGGGAAGCCATAGCCTAACGGTTATAGAAGCAGCTTTGTGACCAAAAGGCTGCTGGTTCAATTCTCTGGATCATCGGGAATGCTGAAGTGTTCTTGAGCAAGTCACCAAACCCCCCACTGCTCCCCAGGCTGCTCTGGTGTACGTCGCTCTGGATAAGAGCGTCTACTAAATGCCTGTAATGTAATGTACATTAATGCTGTATGTAGAATGTTATATTTTGTTAAATTTAGATGCATAAAATACTTTTTTTATATCAGAACATACAAACAGTGCAGAGGTGGCCACTACTTTATTCACAGAAATAACATTTATTCAGACATGACCTTGAGTTTATCCACAGAAAACCATGCCGTGTAAACATCTTGTGCTAGCAAAAAAAAAAGGTCTTAGCGTCTCAGGACTATTTACATGCGGGATGGATTCAGATTCATAAATTCCCACCATTCCAGCAGCAACAGCAATATAATGTTAATGCACTGGCAGAATGAGGGGAAAGTAATGACACCCTCCAGCCTTGGAAACCAAAACATCAGCTAAAAATAGGTTGCAAAAAAACCCCACACACAGTGGCGTAGTCGTGTGTTGGAAATATATGCGTAACCTTTTATTAAAATGACAGCACTTTCTTTCTTTTTCCCTGCTGCTCTGTGAGGTCATGACCTCTGGTCGAAACACGAGGATGAATTGGGTTCATGCTAAAATCATGAGGAGGAAACACGGCCTTCGAATTAAAACAATACAAAAATTTACATAAATGAATTTGCCCTGATGAGTTCTGGATTGTGATTGGACAGAAGAGAAGGTGTTGGTTAATTTTCTATAAGAGCAGCTCTGACAGCAGTGTAGCTTCAAACCACAGGTTTATATTAACACACTCATTCTAATTACAACACTTTACTGTTTCTATAGTAACAGTTCATTCACAGGGACTCATACGCAGACGCTCCACTCTTACAGAAGGAGTCCTCCAGTGTCAGAGGTGATGCTGTAGCTTTAAGTTTTTTGACGACTTTACGCTTCTTTGCAGTTTCTCGGTAACAAAATATGACAAGTTGTATCTTTAATTTCAAGAGAGAGGAAAAGGAGAGCATATCAGGGACGACAGAAGAGGAGGAGTATAGGAGCCTGGTGAGGGCCTTTGCCTTTTGGTGCAACAGGAACCATCTGCAGCTCAACACCTCGAAGGACCAAGGAGCTGGTCACTGACTTTGGGAGGTCCAGACCAAGGTCACGACCAGTTCTGATCGAGGGAGTTGAGGTGGAGGCTGTGGATTCCTACAAGTACCTCTGGGCTGTGGCTGGACAGCAAGCTGGACTGGACTTGCAACACCAACCACCTGTACAGGAAGGGACAGAGCAGGCTGTACTTCCTGAGGAGGCTGCGGTCCTTTAACATCTGCAGGAAACTCCTGTGGATGTTCTATCAGTGTCCTGTTTTACATCGTGGTGTGCTGGGGGGGGCAGCACATCCAAGAAGGACACATCCAGGCTGGACAAACTGATCAGGTGGGCCGGCCTTGTGGTCGGCATGAAGCTGGACTCTCTGGTGACGGTGACAGAGAAGAGGATTATGGACAAACTATTGAACATCATGGATGATGTCAGTCACCCTCTGCACACCGTCATCAGCAACCAGAGGAGCCTGTTCAGTGACAGAATGCTCCTTCCCAAGTGCAGGACGAACAGACTCAAAAACTCCTTTATCCCTCACGCCATCAGACTGTACAACTCCTCTCTGGGGGGGAGGAGGGGGAACAGGAGGACAGAGGACAGGAAGGAGCAGCAGTAGCCTAGCCTGACTAAAAGCAATACTGGACAATGTGCAATATAAATGTGCAATACCTCTCCTGCTGGCCTTTTTTTCCATATCTTATTCTTTTTTTATATTTGTATATGTAAATACTTAATTTAATTTATCTAGAAGATTTCTCTATTTTCTATTCTCCTGTAATGATACTGCTGGAATCTTAATTTCCCTGAGGGAACCCTCCCAAAGGGATCAATAAAGTTCTATCTAATCTAATCTCTATGGAAAGCTGTTTATAGCTGTGAGAACATGAACTAACTTCACATGACAACATTTAAATATAATTATAAACAGATAAAAAGTAAAGATCTTTAATTAATAACACTTTGTAAATGTTGGTGACTCGCCGAGGTATAAGAGGAATAAAACACTGGAGAACGTGCCGTTACGAGAAAATAATCAACTTCAGAGCAGGTAACAGTGTCTCAGCTTCATCCCACCACCCCACCACTGATTATTTCACCATAACAGCATGACATGTGGTGGTTTATTCCTCACTTTTTCCTCATACAAATGATCTTTCAGGTTTAATTGATAAACAAATCAAATTTCAGGGTTAAATAAATGTTCCTGAGGTAAATGTTGTGTCTGGTAAACATTGGAACGTCAAGGAAGCTTTTTAGTCTTTACAGGTTCACATGCCAGAAGAATTTCTCACCAAACATCTTTAGATGTTGAAGGTCACCTGACTGGAACATAAACTCAGTATGAATTGAGGGATGTGACCAGTGGAGACGCTGCTCAGGCTCCCAGCTCACGCAGTTCACTGGATTCTCTTTAATAAATGTACTGGATGTTGTTCATCATTATGACTCCTACATTGACCCTGCACTGCTGTGGGAGGAAATTATATTTATATCTGCTTTCTCATGTTTTTCAGCGTCGGGAAGTCCGTTTTGAAGCTCGACCTGTTTATGGTAGGCTTTAAAGGTATGAGTCTGCTGTTCTGACCATGTCTGATATTTTAATTAAAAAGTGCGTGTATACATTTCTCAAATATCAAATATTCTCCCGTTCTTCACTAAATAAGGCAAAACTATGTTACAAACCCTGTCTGTTTACTTCCTGTTGTGTTCCTTGTTCCACCTTGACTCCGCCCCAATTACTGGTTGCACCGTGTCGGCTTTGTCTTATCCTCCATGTAACGAGTGTCTTTATGGCGCAATCACTTTACACTGGAATTACAGTAATTAGATTAAACTCAGAGCTGTTCATCAGAGAGAGAGAGGGGAGACAGAGAGAGGGGGGAGAAAGGGGGGGAGAGAGAGAGAGGGGAGACAGAGAGAGGGGAGAGGGGGAGAAAGGGGGAGAGAGAGGGGGAGAAAGGGGGGGGAGAGAGGGGGAGAAAGGGGGGAGAGAGAGAGAGGGGAGACAGAGAGAGGGGAGGGAGAGAGAGGGGAGAGAGAGAGAGGGGGAGAAAGGGGGGACAGAGAGAGGGGAGACAGGGAGAGGGGAGAGAGGGGGGGAGAAAGGGGGGAGAGAGAGAGGGGGAGAAAGGGGGGAGACAGAGAGAGGGGGAGAAAGGGGGAGACAGAGAGAGGGGAGACAGAGAGAGGGGGAGAAAGGGGGAGAGAGAGAGGGGAGGCAGAGAGAGGGGAGACAGAGAGAGGGGGGAGAGAGGGGAGACAGAGAGAGGGGGAGAAAGGGGGAGAGAGAGGGGGAGAAAGGGGGAGAGAGAGGGGGAGACAGAGAGAGGGGGAGAAAGGGGGAGAGAGAGAGAGGGGGAGAAAGAGGGAGAGAGAGAGGAGAGAGAGAGAGGGGGGGAGAAAGAGGGGGAGAGAGAGAGAGGGGAGACAGAGAGGGGGGGAGAAAGAGGGGGAGAGAGAGAGAGGGGAGACAGAGAGGGGAGAGAGAGAGGGGAGACAGAGAGAGGGGGAGAGAGAGGGGAGACAGAGAGAGGGGAGAGAGGGGGAGAAAGGGGGAGAGAGAGAGGGGAGAGAGGGGGAGAAAGGGGGAGAAAGGGGGGGAGAGAGGGAGAGAGAGAGGGGAGACAGAGAGAGGGGGAGAAAGAGGGAGAGAGAGAGGGGAGACAGAGAGAGGGGGAGAAAGGGGGAGAGAGAGGGGAGACAGAGAGAGGGGAGAGAGGGGGAGAAAGGGGGGGAGAGAGAGAGGGGAGAGAGGGGGAGAAAGGGGGAGAGAGAGGGGGAGAAAGGGGGAGAGAGAGAGGGGAGAGAGGGGGAGAAAGGGGGAGAGAGAGAGGGGAGAGAGGGGGAGAAAGGGGGAGAGAGAGAGGGGAGAGAGGGGGAGAAAGGGGGAGAGAGAGAGGGGAGAGAGGGAGAGAAAGGGGGAGAGAGAGAGGGGGAGAGAGAGAGAGGGGAGAGAAAGGGGGAGAGAGAGAGGGGAGAGAGGGGGAGAAAGGGGGAGAGAGAGAGGGGAGAGAGGGGGAGAAAGGGGGAGAGAGAGAGGGGAGACAGAGAGAGGGGAAGAAAGGGGGGGAGAGAGAGGGGAGACAGAGAGAGGGGGGAGAAAGGGGGGAGAGAGAGAGGGGGAGAGAGAGAGGGGAGACAGAGAGAGGGGGAGAAAGGGGGGAGAGAGAGGGGAGACAGAGAGAGGGGGAGAAAGGGGGAGAGAGAGAGGGGGGGAGAGAGAGAGGGGAGACAGAGAGAGGGGGAGAAAGGGGGAGACAGAGAGAGGGGGAGACACAGAGAGGGGGAGACACAGAGAGGGGGGAGAGAGAGGGGGAGAGAGAGAGAGGGGAGACAGAGAGAGGGGAGAAAGGGGGGGAGAGAGAGGGGAGACAGAGAGAGGGGAGAAAGGGGGGGAGAGAGAGGGGAGACAGAGAGAGGGGAGAAAGGGGGGGGAGAGAGAGGGGAGACAGAGAGAGGGGAGACAGAGAGAGGGGGAGAAAGGGGGGAGAGAGAGAGGGGGAGAGAGAGAGGGGAGACAGAGAGAGGGGGAGAAAGGGGGGAGAGAGAGGGGAGACAGAGAGAGGGGGAGAAAGGGGGAGAGAGAGAGAGGGGAGAGAGAGAGAGGGGAGACAGAGAGAGGGGGAGAAAGGGGGAGACAGAGAGAGGGGGAGACACAGAGAGGGGGAGACACAAGAGAGGGGGAGAGAGAGAGAGGGGAGACAGAGAGAGGGGAGAAAGGGGGGGAGAGAGAGGGGAGACAGAGAGAGGGGAGAAAGGGGGAGAGAGAGAGGGGAGACAGAGAGAGGGGGAGAAAGGGGGGAGAGAGAGGGGAGACAGAGAGAGGGGGAGAAAGGGGGAGAGAGAGAGAGGGGGAGAGAGAGAGGGGAGACAGAGAGAGGGGGAGAAAGGGGGAGACAGAGAGAGGGGGAGACACAGAGAGGGGGAGACACAGAGAGGGGGGAGAGAGAGGGGGAGAGAGAGAGAGGGGAGACAGAGAGAGGGGAGAAAGGGGGGGAGAGAGAGGGGAGACAGAGAGAGGGGAGAAAGGGGGGGAGAGAGAGGGGAGACAGAGAGAGGGGAGAAAGGGGGGGAGAGAGAGGGGAGACAGAGAGAGGGGAGACAGAGAGAGGGGGAGAAAGGGGGAGAGAGAGAGGGGAGACAGAGAGAGGGGGAGAAAGGGGGAGAGAGAGAGGGGAGAAAGAGGGGGAGAGAGAGAGAGAGATGGAGAGAGATGGAGACACAGATAGATAGTGGGAGACAGACAATGAGAAAGACAGCAACATGATCAGAACAGAGAGGGGGTGAAAGAGAGAGAAGGGGGGAGACAGAGAGAGGGGGAGCGAGATGGGGAGACAGGGAGAGGGGGGAGAAAGGAGAGAGAGATGGGGAGAAAGGGGGAGAGATAGGGAGAAAGGGGAGAGACATGGGGAGAAGGGGGGAGAGGGGGAGGGGGGAGAGAGATAGGGAGAAAGGGGGAGAGCGATGGGAGACGAGGGAGAGATGGGGAGAAAGAGGGGGAGGGGAGAGAGAGATGGAGACACAGATAGTGGGAGACAGACAGTGAGAAAGACAGCAACATGATCAGACAGAGAGGGGGAGAGGGGATGAAAGAGACAGAAGGGGGAGACAGAGGGGGTAGAGGGGGGAGACAGAGAGAGGGCGAGCGAGGGAGAGAGATAGAGGACAGATAGATAGTGAGAGACAGACAGTGAGAAAGACAGAACATGATCAGAAGGGGGGAGAGGGGGGAAGAGAGAAGGGGTTAGAGGGAGAGAGAGACAGAGATGGGGGGGAGGGGAAGAGGGGGAAGAGAGAGGGAGGGAGGGACGGGAGGTGAGGGGAGAGGGGGGACTTAGAAGAGGAGAGGGGAAGAGAGAGGGGAGGGGAGAGCGAGATGGAGACGAGGATAGTGGGAGACAGACAGTGAGAACCAGACAGCCACATGAACTCAGACAGAGAGGAGACGAGAGAGAGAGAAACTGAGATAGAGAAGAGAGGCTAGAGACAGACGGACTAATAAGATCACAGAGACAGTACTACAGACAGACAGGCGACGCAGAACAAGCAAGATAGAGACGTGACCAGAACATGGATCATAGACTGAACGAGACAGACTCAGATCAGACGACGAACAGAGGAAGCTCATTCTTCTTCTTCTTTTCCAGAATAAAGTGTTGTTTCAGTCCATCGACTCGCCTCCTGTTTCCTCTTCTGAAGCAACTCATCTGCTGAACATTTGACATTTTTTTCCCCTTTTTCCCCCCACATTCTTTCTTTGCAGTATCAGTTGTACCCGATCTGTCCCTCCTGCTGAAATCCTGTAAAACTGAAAGGATGACGTTGATGGAAAGATGGAAAGATTGACTGCTTCCTCAAAATGATGTGTATCAGTCTGGCAACGTACTGTGATCAAGAAATCAGTAACAGTTTTACGCTAGCATTATGCTAATCCGCTAATCAGACAATGACATCACATCAGACCGGCTCTTAAAATCTACAGCTCCTCCTACTCGGCATTTTAATCTGGAAATGTATAAATGTATAGAAGTGTTGTTGAACACAGTTTGATTACAGATCTTAACAATCAGATTTAAAGCAAATATATTAAGATTTATGGAAATGATCCGTAGACGGGGGGCGGCACGGTGGTGTAGTGGTTAGCGCTGTCGCCTCACAGCAAGAAGGTCCGGGTTCGAGCCCCGGGGCCGGCGAGGGCCTTTCTGTGTGGAGTTTGCATGTTCTCCCCGTGTCCGCGTGGGTTTCCTCCGGGTGCTCCGGTTTCCCCCACAGTCCAAAGACATGCAGGTTAGGTTAACTGGTGACTCTAAATTGAGCGTAGGTGTGAATGTGAGTGTGAATGGTTGTCTGTGTCTGTGTCAGCCCTGTGATGACCTGGCGACTTGTCCAGGGTGAACCCCGCCTTTCGCCCGTAGTCAGCTGGGATAGGATCCAGCTCGCCTGCGACCCTGTAGAAGGATAAAGCGGCTACAGATAATGAGATGAGATGAGATCCGTAGACGGCATATCGATCACACCTTTAGCCATGAAAACGTTCAGACATCAAACGTGTCCCGGGGTAAGAGGAAGACTGAGAGATGTTGCATCAATTACATTTTTTGTCCATGTCTGGAAAAAAAAATTGCATCTATATTTATCACAAGAGCAAAAATATTTACCCCCACCTAATATACAGCTATCTAAAATTCTAGCATCATGATTTTTACAATGTTTGTGAACAGAACACTGAACACGGTATAAATGATGTCATTTATTTCTGCTTTGACATTTTCAGATAAGAAAGAAAGAGTTGCAGAAAGAAAGCAGCAGAAGTGGGCTGCAGTTTTCAGTGACGCCACTAGGGGGGGATGTGTGTTCACGTGGATTTGACACCACACACCTGCACCCCCGCCCACCCCCAGCATCTCAGCAGTATGGAGTCAGTGGACGTGTCAGTGCCGTGTGAAGCTCTGCTCTTAAAAACCAACGTTCTGTCCAGTCCATGTGCTCACTGCTGCTTTACGCATTCATATATGCTAATATTAATATGCAATATGCTAATTCCATCATTTCCATTATGAATGTGTTACACACTTCAGGCCCGGGGAACCATCAGGGTGACCTGTCATGGACCATTTTATAATCTCACTCTTCACCAGTAGACACTTTTACACATGCGAAAGAGACTTGCTTCTTCAGAATGATGTGGAATCTGTTTTATCTGGGGGCGGAGCTCATCTCAGATTAGCAGATGCCTGAAATAAAAACTAGTTAGAACCATTTAGTGTTTTTTAAAAAATTACATGTTATATACTATTTTTTACTGCATTGTCTCTTAAATTAGATTATTAGAGGTCAAGAAATATTTTTAAGATGCAGGAGCGTGATTTCTAGCCTCGAATGAGATTTCTAGCCTCGACCCCAGAGATTCAAACTAATAGACTCTTACTCTGAGCATCAGCATAAAAACAGGAAGTGTGGGATTTCATAGACATCACCTCTCCATGGTATTGCACCACGCCATAACATTACGACCCGAATTACGCTCATTGTAAGAATTTCTTTCATAGGAAATAATTTTCTGTCCAAAGAATGGTCGATATTAGGTATAAAAAGCCAAAACATCGTCTTTTTCTCAGTGAGAGTTCCTACCTTGTGTGTTATTTCTTAATATTATAAAACATTAAAATATGAAGTTCACATCATTAGGTAGTTCAGGTTTCACAACACTTTTGGCCAGTGAACAAATGAATGAATCTTTTTGAACGAATCACTCTAATGAACGAACAAACTAAAACTGAACTTTGTCTGTGAAGGTTCTCAGTCATCCACGTCATTGATTATCGTTGCTGCTAAAGAAGGCAACTGGACTTGCTTGAAATCCTTGAAGACATTTCACCTCTCATCTGAGGCTACATCCACACGACAACGGCAACGAGATGTTATTTAAAAATATATCGCGTCCAAATGGGCAACGATCAGTAAAATATCAGGTCCATATGGCAACGCAACGCTTGCTGAAAACGATGCAATACACATGCCACACCTCTAGGGGCACTGTAAGACGGTCCCTTCGGAGACACCAGAACAATAGAAGAAGTAAGGATGCATGCGCATAAACTATTATGCGCGAGACTTCATATTAGCCACAAAGTCAGGAAAATCTGTTCGTAAAATTACATTATAATGACCAAATACAATGAAAAGTATTTTTCCAGTCTCACCTGTGAAAGGTAATCCCATGTGATCTCGTTTGGACGGCAAACCTGTTGGTACAGTTAAACGCAGCTAATCTTTATTCTCCGCTTTGACCTATCCAATATGGCGGCGAGGATGACGTATGATTCTACGCGGAAGGCGGCGTCTTTAATGGTCCGGAATAAATTGAATGCTACACTTTGATGGATTAATTTGTTGTTTCTCACCTGTGAAAGGTAATCACATGTGATCTCGTTTGGACGGTAAACCTGTTGGTACAGTTAAACGCAGCACATGAATCTTTATTCTCCGCTTTGACCTATCCAATATGGCGGCGAGGATGACGTATGATTCTACGCGGAAGGCGGCGTCTTTAATGGTCCAGAATAAATTGAATGCTACACGTTGATGGATTAATTTGCTCTTCTACGCCCTTTTTGAGGAATGTATTGTAGGACTTAAACCCACATCTGAAGAGGTGAGATCGCTCCTTTTTTTCCCTATTTTTGCTGGCGGGATTGACTCTGCCCTAAGGGCAGAGTCTCTCTCTCTCTCTCTCTCTCTCTCTCTCTCTCTCTCTCACTTTGCACCATTACACAATAAATATTCACAGTGAAAATATTTTGTAAGCGCGTTTCATGAACCAAGTTATAGGATTTGTTGACAACTCGCATCGAGTTCGTTACACTTCTACCCGGCTGAAGCACTCACAGTCATGTGGTTGTGACGTCATCGTAAACAAATCCGTTCTACTCATCCAGACGACTTCACAACGGCAACGTTGCCAGATCTTTCCACTCTGGAACCCGTTCTCAAAAAGATTGCGTTTGGGGCACCCAAAACGCCAGTGCCGTGTGGACGCCAGGCCTAAACGATAAGCAATTGTATCGGAGTCACCTGAATCCGTTGCCGTGTGGACAAGGCTTCAGTCATCCTCTAGGCTGCTAACACCATTCACACCTGGCCTCCAGTGACCCTAACACCTACAGGAGGACCGGAAGGGTCAACGACCCATGTGACCTCAACAGCTCTCTTTAGGGTTACTTTTGGTCCACTAGATAAATACCTGGAACTCCACACTAGTCAGACAGAACTGAAGAAGCCTTTCAGATGAGAGGTGAAACATCTTCAAGGATTTCAAACAGGTCCAGTTGCCTTCTTTGAAACTGAACTGATCAGTGATTTGTTCATTTGATTCTTTGTCTTTCTACAAGCTCTAGTGCACTGACTCTCGCCCATTCATTCATTCATCTCTCTTTTTTGTTCCTTGCCTTCTCCTGCTTCCTCGCCAATATCTGGAGACTGATTGGCTCACGGACATGTCAACCAAGCAATCGAGGAGATTTAGACGACTGAGAACTGGATACAGCAGCATAACCTTTCAGTCTTATTTGGAAGTGCTATTAGAGAACGAACGAATGAATGAAGGAACCGGTGACCTGCTTTTATTTGCAGTTGTTTGGCATTTCATTGAATAAACCAGCTTTTAAAAGACATCACCAACTAAAGCGAACACAGCGGAAACATAGTGCACTATTTACATAAACCAAGTTGTCTACAATAATTTAATGTAATATTCAAACCAACTGTGCAATAAAAGTGATTCAGATTATTTCACAAAACAGTGGTGTCTTTTTTAGATATTGAAAATTAAGGCAATTTCATATATTGCCTTAAGAACATTGGCTAATGATTTATTTTAGTCTCGGTCGAATTTTACAGGAGTGCAGAGATACATTTAAAACATATAAGGCTACTATTTTGTAATTTTAACTTTGACAACAAGAAAATGAACAACAGTAGGAGCTGAATGATTCAGAGGAACGAACATATGACATATCAGTCTTTCTGGAAGTGCTAGCCTAACTGAACAAACAAATAAACGAAACGAACAAATCTTTTGAATGAACTGAACGAAAAGAACTCATTTAACATTTCATGATACATTTATGAATCGGCATATAATTAACTCTAGCTATGAAGCGTTATTATAGCACCTAGTGGTCAAAATGGGTACTGCAACAAGTGCTAACAGGGTTCCTTTGGGGCAGGAATCACACTACCCCGCATTCGGGGGAGGAGCTGCAGGACAGGACAGTTAATGAAAGAGTTTTGATGTACAGAACTATTTCTGTTGTCAGATATGTAGATCACAAAGATACAGGGTTACTCTATAAATTCGCTAGATATTAGCCTTATAGCATAAGCGAAGTGTGATAGCTTCCTGACTTTTTTTTTGAGGCTATGTTTTTATTACAGTTATCATGCAACACCAAAATCCGTGATCCTGCTTGTGTTTCATTTCTGTGCTTTCTTGCAAATATCTAAATAATATAAACATACATTATCACTGTATATGATCACATAGCGTTCTTTAATCCAATGAGATTTACGCTGAGCATCAGGACTGTTATAAATACAGTTGTTTCTCTAACAGATGACTACTTTTCCCCACAGCATTAAAGTGCACATGTAAATGTGAAGGTTTTGCAGCATGGTAAGTTGTCCGTGATGTTCGTGTCAGCAATAACAGGCTACATTCAATGGAATAAATTTCCCTGCTGGTGTTAGTGGAGCTCCTGAGAGTCCTTAATATCAAATATGAGGAACGTGTTTGGAAGAATATGCTGAGCTCGTGTAGTTTTTTCCGAACAAATGACAGCACTGCTACTGCTGATTGTTGGTCATCAGAAAGTTTAAAGTCTCCAGATTATAAGTAAGAAATAAAATACTGTCAAAGAAACTGTGAAAGAGGAATAATAATCAGTGATGAGGTGGGGTGATGAGTTACTGTCCACTCTGAAGTTGATTATTTTCCTATAACCGGGGCTTTTTTATTTTTATTTTATTTTCTCTCCTTTTTTATTTTTACTTTTTTTTCTGTGTGTTTGTGTAGTTTGATGTTTGTTTGAGTGTTTTTGTCCGCCGGTGGTGGTGTAGCTCCGGACCCAGTTTTGAACGTCGGTTCCCTCCAGGCCTTGGCTCGCTGTGGGTGATGCCTGTGCTCCCAGCTATGGACTGCAGTGAGCTCATTGCTCATTTTACATCGTGGTTGTCCAGCACTCTGTGCTTTAATGCTTGGCATGATATTCCGAGCGATGTTGCTCGGTGGCGTCGCGGCGGCTGTGCAGGCGGTTTGGGACATACCAGCTCTCTGCGTGGCGGTGCTTCTGTGCTTGCTTTGTGGATCCATGGCGTGGTGTTCGAGCGATGTTGCTGGCGGTGTCACGGTGGCTGTGCTGGCAATGTGGGACTTGTTTTCGTGCGCCTTTTGGTGGGACTGTGGCTGCTACACCACTGGAATGATATCCTTACCCCTTTTTGGTGGACGTTGGTGGACCCCCTTTTTTTTCTTCTTCTTCTTGTCTATAATTGTAAAACGTCCTTGGGGTTTTAGAAAGGCGCTATATAAATTGAACCTATTATTATTATTATAACAGCAAATCCTCAAATGGTTTATTCCTCTTATACCGCAGCAACTTGCCAAATATTATTATTTTTTATTTGTTAAATGCAGTAAATGAATTTATTAAGCTCTGAATGAGTGATTTGTTTGGTTCTGACACAATACATTGTTTAGTTCTGAGTGACCTAATTATTTAATTGGTATTGGTGGCTCAGTGGTTAAGGCTCTGGGTCACTGATCTGAAAGTCAGCAGTTTGAACCCCAGCACTGCCAAGCTGCCATTGCTGACCCCTTGAGCATGGCCATTAATCCCCTCTACTCCAGAGAGTGCTGTATCATGGCTGACCCTGTGCTATGACACCAACTTCCTAACAAGTTGGGATATGCAAACAAAAAAAAAAGAATTTCACTGTGCTGTCATGAATATGTGACAAATAAAGACTTCTTATAACTATGTGAATTGTTTAGTTCCAAATATGTGGATCATTTACTAATGAAAGAATGCATCGGTGAGTTCTGATCGAGTGAGTCATTTAGTTCTACATACAGTGGTGCTTGAAAGTTTGTGAACCCTTTAGAATTTTCTATATTTCTGCATAAATATGACCTAAAACATCATCAGATTTTCACACAAGTCCGAAAAGTAGATAAAGAGAACCCAGTTAAACAAATGAGACAAAAGTATTATACTTGGTCATTTACTTATTGAGGAAAATGATCCAATATTACATATCTGTGAGTGGCAAAAGTATGTGAACCTCTAGGATTAGCAGTTAATTTGGAGGTGAAATTAGAGTCAAGTGTTTTCAATCAATGGGATGACAATCAGGTGTGAGTGGACACCCTGTTTTATTTAAAGAACAGGGATCTATCAAAGTCTGATCTTCACAACACATGTTTGTGGAAGTGTATCATGGCACGAACAAAGGAGATTTCTGAGGACCTCAGAAAAAGTGTTGTTGATGCTCATCAGGCTGGAAAAGGTTACAAAACCATCTCTAAAGAGTTTGGACTCCACCAATCCACAGTCAGACAGATTGTGTACAAATGGAGGAAATTCAAGACCATTGTTACCCTCCCCAGGAGTGGTCGACCAACAAAGATCACTCCAAGAGCAAGGTGTGTAATAGTCAGCGAGGTCACAAAGGACCCCAGGGTAACTTCTAAGCAACTGAAGGCCTCTCTCACATTGGCTAATGTTAATGTTCATGAGTCCACCATCAGGGGAACACTGAACAACAATGGTGTGCATGGCAGGGTTGCAAGGAGAAAGCCACTGCTCTCCAAAAAGAACATTGCTGCTCGTCTGCAGTTTGCTAAAGATCACGTGGACAAGCCAGAAGGCTATTGGAAAAATGTTTTGTGGACAGATGAGACCAAAATACAACTTTTTGGTTTAAATGAGAAGCGTTATGTTTGGAGAAAGGAAAACACTGCATTCCAGCATAAGAACCTTATCCCATCTGTGAAACATGGTGGTGGTAGTATCATGGTTTGGGCCTGTTTTGCTGCATCTGGGCCAGGACGGTTTGCCATCATTGATGGAACAATGAATTCTGAATTATACCAGCGAATTCTAAAGGAAAATATTGGGACATCTGTCCATGAACTGAATCTCAAGAGAAGGTGGGTTATGCAGCAAGATGACGACCCTAAGCACACAAGTCGTTCTACCAAAGAATGGTTAAAGGAGAATAAAGTTAATGTTTTGGAATGGCCAAGTCAAAGTCCTGACCTTAATCCAATGGAAATGTTGTGGAAGGACCTGAAGCGAACAGTTCATGTGAGGAAACCCACCAACATCCCAGAGTTGAAGCTGTTCTGTATGGAGGAACGGGCTAAAATTCCTCCAAGCCGGTGTGCAGGACTGATCAACAGTTACCACAAATGTTTAGTTGCAGTTATTGCTGCACAAGGGGGTCACACCAGATACTGAAAGCAAAGGGTCACATACTTTTGCCACTCACAGATATGTAATATTGGATCATTTTCCTCAATAAATAAATGGCCAAGTATAATATTTTTGGGGTGTATGGGGCTGTCACGGAGGTGTAGCATCTTTGGAAACTGGACAGCCACACCCGCTGCCTTGCGGGTGGTCAGGACCATTGGTCACCACGTGGTGCTCAAGTCCCACCAGTGCCTCCTAGTAGCTACTTGGGCACGGCAGCAGGCACACCCTGGGCAATGGCCTCGGCTGGCCGGCTAAAGCTGGTGGGGTGGGCCGGCTGGCGGATGCCTCTGGTTGGGGGACGCCTACCCCCTGTCGCAGAGTGCCCGAAGAGGAGATGACTCGTGGTTCAGCTCACAACTTGTGGGGCAGCTACCTCTCTTTTGTGTCCCTGGCCCGGGCAGCAGCAGCTCAGTAGAGGAGTGCGGCGAGGATGGCACGTCTCTATCGGCGCTGTTTCTCATGACGATTGGGCGCAGTAGCTCAACTATGAGCGAACCGGCTAACCATCACCCTCCACAGTTAGAGTGGAACTGCGGCAGCGGAAAGGAAGTTGGGATCCCTACCGCTTGCTATACTTTCCCAGACAACTCTTCGCACAATATGGTTACAACCCAAGGAAACAATGCTATGGCGGTGGCTGGTGAGTCCCCCAGGCTGGTTCCCATCGTCCGAATTGCAACTGGGGAAGAGGCAAGTAGCCCGAGCCAAAGGAGTGCCACCCATGACACAGCTGGGCCAAACCCACCTACACGTGGAAGCCCCCCTGCCGAAGCTGCCTCTCGAGGCCGGGGTGTGAGCCTGCGGAAACAGCTTTTCGTGGCAACTTGGAATGTGCGCAGTTTGTATGTAGTGGGGAAACTGGCTGCAGTGTGTTCTGAGATGGACCGGCTTGGTATCAACATTCTCGGGCTGTCGGAGACACAATGGAGAGGCAGTGGAAGTTTCGACCATGATGGTATGAAGGTGATCTACAGTGGTAAAGACACTGGAAGAGAATACAATTGTGGTGTCGGCTTTGTGCTCGATCCTGTCACGCGGAAATCCCTGCTTGGATACAACCCTATTAACGATCGGCTGGTCAGTGTTCGTTTAAAAGCGCACCCATACAACATAACGGTGATCCAGTTCTATGCTCCTACAAGCAATAATGGAAAGGCTGATGAAGAAGCCCATGACAACTTCTATGATGCTCTGCAAGACGCCATCGAGAAAGTCCCTCAGCGCGATGTACTGACCCTGATGGGCGATGCAAACGCCAAGATTGGAAAGCTTTCCTTAACATCCGCGGTGCATGGAAAATTTGGACTCGGGGAGCCGAATGAGGCTGGCAAACGGCTTGTAGACTTCTGCGATTCAAATGCGCTGGCAATTACCAACAGCATGTTTGAACAACTGCCCAGAAGGCTGTACACCTGGACTTCGCCGGACGGCTCTACGTGCAATCAGATCGATTTCATTCTGGTACAGCAGCGTTGGCGCAGTAGCGTGGTCCAGACACAGACGTACCCAGGCACCGACTGTGGGATGGATCACGAGATGTTGACCATGAAATTCAAGCTGCGATTGAAGCGGATCACACAACCACCTCCACCGAAACGATTTGACCTGTCTGACCAGGGAAGGTACTCCGTCGAGGTATCCAACAGGTTTGCGGCACTTGGAGAGCATCCTCCAGACCAAACTCCCAAGGAACTGTGGACGGACATGCGGGACACCATTCTTGACGTGGCCAAGAGGACCATTCCTACAGCACGTCGCAAGAAAAATTACTGGATTTCCATGGAGACGCTGAATAAGATCAAGGAGAGACAAAACATCAAGGCAGCAGGTCCGACCACTGATGTACAACGAGAACGGTATCGGGATTGTCATCGTGAGGTGTGACGGCTCGTGCGACGGGACAAAAAGCGAAATATCAAGGCCCAGTGTGCAGAAATCGAAAACCACGCTACCACTGCAGCCTCGCACGACATGTACAAGGGAGTGAAGAATATCACAAAGAAATTCAGACCCCGAGTGGATGCTGTGAAGGACCAAAGTGGATGTGTCATTTCTGAGGGACAAGGCATCAAGGACCGTTGGGCTGAATACTGTTTCAACCTGTACAAAAAGACTGATGACCCTACTATCGCGGAGGTCCCGGATCAACCCGATGAGCCGCCTCCATTCCTCAGTGAGGTCAAACAGGCGCTGAAGCACCTAAAGTCTGGCAAACACCCCGGAATAGATGACATACCCGCCGAATTGCTGAAAGCTGGTGGAGATAGCATCGCCCACGCCATGCATGAGCTGTGCATGCGCATCTGGAACACACGGACATGGCCAGAAGACTGGACCAAGTCAGTGTTCGTGGTGCTGCCAAAAAAGGGCGATGTGCTGAAGTGTGAAAACAACAGGACAATTGCCTTGATACCACATGCAAGTAAGGTTCTGCTGAGGATAGTGGTGGCGCACCTGATGCAGAAGATGGAAAGCGAAATGTCCAAAGAACAAGTAGGCTTTAGACCTGGGAGGGGCATGCGGGATCAAATAGCGAGTCTACAGTTATTGATCGAGAAACATCGTGAGTGTCGATGAAAGCTCTACATCTGTTTTATTGACTACAAAAAAGCGTTCGATATGGTCGAACATGAGCGGCTATGGGCCGGAATGTGTGAGATGGGATTCCCTAGCCACGTGATACAATTGCTACGCTCACTGTACAAAAACCAGCTGGCTGCAGTTCGGATGAGCTATGGTCTCTCAGACTGGTTCTCCATAGGAAAGGGTGTTCGACAAGGCTGTGTGGCATCGCCTGGCCTTTTTAACCTGTACTCGGAGCAAATCATGCGCGAAGCATTGCAGGATTTCACCGGCGAGATCTATGTGGGAGGCAGGCGTATCACCAACTTACGCTATGCGGGTGACGTGGCTCTGGTGGCGAACTCTATGCGCGAACTGGAACAACTACTGGGAAGTGTAAAGGAAGCCAGTGAAAAAGCTGGTCTGTTCTTGAACGTGCAGAAGACGAAATTGATGGTGGTTGGCAAGGATGCGAGCACTGACGACGATGACAGTTTTGTACTGGAGACGCTGGTGGTTGATGGCGAGGTAGTGGAAGAGATCGAGGCTTTTAACTACCTAGGAGTGATGATCAACCCAGACAGCAATGAGACAACTGAGATACGGCGGCGACTTGCGATTGCGAAGATGGCAGTTATCAGCCTGGCCCCTGTATGGACGGATAGGAACATCCGTCAACGCACAAAGCTACGCCTCCTCCTGTCACTGGTGTTTCCGATTGCCACCTATGGGGCCGAGTCTTGGGCGCTGAAAAAGTCTAATCAGAAGAGAATCGAAATGTCCGAGAACTGGTCTTACCACAGAATGTTAAGGATTAGCTGGACTGAGAAGAAATCGAACATCTACGTGAGGCAACAGATTGGAGGCAGCTGGAATCTGATGATGTATTGTGACAAGCTGAAGTTGTGGTATTTTGGCCATGTTATGAGAGCGGAGGGAACAGTGGCCGATTTCATCACTGGCATGGTCTTCAGAACGCAACGAAGAGGCCGGCAAAAGACGCGTGTGATGGACGGAGTAGTGGCCTTGACCGGGATGGGGCTTTCGACTGCTGCCCACGCGGCGAAAGACAGAGAGGGCTAGAGGGATATTGTGCGACGGGCCACGGACGCTCAGCCCCCCTGAGTCATCCCGCACGACGACGACGATAATATTTTTGTCTCATTTGTTTAACTGGGTTCTCTTTATCTACTTTTAGGACTTGTGTGAAAATCTGATGATGTTTTAGGTCATATTTGTGCAGAAATATAGAAAATTCTAAAGGGTTCACAAACTTTCAAGCATCACTGTATATGAATCATTAAGTTCTGGAAATGCAAACTGTTATAGTGTTGATGAGTGAATCGTTTAGTTCTGAATGACCAAATCATTTTGTTCTAAATATTTGAATCATTTAATTCTGAATTAGTGAATCATTTAGCTCTAGGCAAATGATATTATTTAGTTATGAGTGATTTGTTTAGTTTCTGAATGAGTGAATCTATTCGTTCAGAAAGAATGCATCGGTTAATTCTGATCAAGTGAGTCATTTAGTTCTAAATACTGTATGTGAATCCTTTAGTTCCGAATGAATGAATCATTTAGTTCTGAATGAGTGAATTGTTAGGCATGAGTGAGTGAACATGCAGGTTGCTATATTAATACTTAACGTAATTCCGTCGCATAATTTGGTATGATATGTCTATTTGGACATGCCATGACAGAAAGATTTGTGTTTTCCATTAAACCTTTAAATCCCTCGGTGTAGATGGAGTTGAAAAATGAAATGCAGTGATCTGGCTGTAAGCTGAAGTTCTTCTAAACCTCTGCTGTGCTGCCACTCAGTGAAATGCAGAAAGCTCGTCTCTTTATGGGCCTGCCAAGCTGGGAAGGGTCTAAAACATTAGGATTCACTCTGGAGACGTGAATGAAGATGCTTTTAGTGCTGAAGGAGTGAATCTGCGTTTCATTTGATGAAGAGTGACGCAGCTTTTGTTTGGGCTTCACTGAGAAATCAATGGAAATGGACTGTGTGTTTTTTTTTTTTTTTTGTGTTCAAAAAGCTCTCCCCCCCCCCCCCCCCCCCCATGTTTCCATCCTTGATGTCTGATTTAATGCGTTTCAGGTTTTGGACTTTGGGTCGTCTTCTCGGAAAGCATATGAGAAAAAAGAAAACCCACAACAACACACAAACAAAACAGCGCCTCGGACTCTCTTAATGTGAGCACTGCAGGGTCTGAAGCACTGGAACTGATGTTAGAGGAGAGGCCCATCACCTGAATGTCCTGTCCTTTGTAAATCTGATACGCGACCCACACGCCGATTTACAAATAAGATAAGTGTCAAGTTTTCCATGTAATCCATGCAACCTTGCAGTTATATTTTATCTGGATGATAATATTCTCATCATTTGTAGGTGAAACACTTTGTTCTTGTTATGACCTTTAGTGGAAACATTGCTTTTTGCTCCATAAAGGTTCTCAAGAGACATTACCGGCCAATCAGAAGGCAGCTTCCTAAGGAAAATATGTTCACTAAGCTAATCATCTTGTCAGTAACAGTCATGTTTGTGCTGTTAGATCACAGGTGTCATTCTGTGCCTCACGGATTATGGAGCTATTTTTTTTTTTACAGCTAACCAACAAGGCTATCTTGCTTGTTCACCTATGTTGTGTTCAAGTAGCTGCAACTAGCTGATCCATCATCAAGGCAAGTCAGCCAAACAATTACCAATCAATAGTCAATAAACAAACGTCACAAGCACAAAGTGCTCAAAGTTACAATGTGTTGTGACAAAGCAGAGATGTATACAGTGACATAATGATGTAGCTCTCGAGCCCATGGTAAAGCAAACCAGGTTCTTAGAAGGTTCACAAGTTGAACCAAGATGAGCACCAACCCAGAACAAGCACCTGGTTCATGATGGTTGAAAGAAGGTGTTACAGTGTTGCTTGAAAGTTTGTGAACCCTTTAGAATTTTCTATATTTCTGCGTAAATATGACCTAAAACATCATCAGATTTTCACACAAGTCCTAAAAGTAGATAAAGAGAACCCAGTTAAACAAATGAGACAAAAATATTATACTTGGTCATTTATTTATTGAGGGAAAATGATCCAAGATTACATATCTGTGAGTGGCAAAAGTATGTGAACCTTTGTTTTCAGTATCTGGTGTGACTCCCTTGTGCAGCAATAACTGCAACTAAAAATTTCCGGTAACTGTTGATCAGTCCTGCACACCGGCTTGGAGGAATTTTAGCCCGTTCCTCCGTACAGAACAGCTTCAACTCTGGGATGTTGGTGGGTTTCCTCACATGAACTGCTCACTTCAGGTCCTTCCACAACATTTCGATTGGATTAAGGTCAGGATGTTGACTTGGCCATTCCAAAACATTAACTTTATTCTTCTTTAACCATTCTTTGGAAGAATGACTTGTGTGCTTAGGGTCTTTGTCTTGCTGCATGACCCACCTTCTCTTGAGATTCAGTTCATGGACAGATGTCCTGACATTTTCCTTTAGAATTTGCTGGTATAATTCAGAATTCATTGTTCCATCAATGATGGCAAGCCGTCCTGGCCCAGATGCAGCAAAACAGGCCCAAACCATGATACTACCACCACCATGTTTCACAGATGGGATAAGGTTCTTATACTGGAATGCAGTGTTTTCCTTTCTCCAAACATAATGCTTCTCATTTAAACCAAAAAGTTCTAATTTGGTCTCATCCGTCCACAAAACATTTTTCCAATAGCCTTCTGGCTTGTCCACGTGATCTTTGGTAAACTGCAGACGAGCAGTAGTGTTCTTTTTGGAGAGTGGTGGCTTTCTCCTTGCAACCCTGCCATGCACACCATTGTTGTTCAGTGTTCTCCTGATGGTGGACTCATGAACATTAACATTAACATTAGCCAATGTGAGAGAAGCCTTCAGTTGCTTAGAAGTTACCCTGGGGTCCTTTGTGACCTTGCTGACTATTACACACCTTGCTCTTGGAGTGATCTTTGTTGGTCGACCACTCCTGGGGAGGGTAACAATGGTCGTGAATTTCCTCCATTTGTACACAATCTGTCTGACTGTGGATTGGTGGAGTCCAAACTCTTTAGAGATGGTTTTGTAACCTTTTCCAGCCTGATGAACATCAACAATGCTTTTTCTGAGCTCCTCAGAAACCTCCTTTGTTCGTGCTATGATACACTTCCACAAACATGTGTTGTGAAGCTCAGACTTTGATAGATCCCTGTTCTTTAAATAAAACAGGGTGCCCACTCGCACCTGATTGTCATCCCATTGATTGAAAACACCTGACTCTAATTTCACCTTCAAATTAACTGCAAATCCTAGAGGTTCACATACTTTTGCCACTCACAGATATGTAATATTGGATAATTTTCCTCAATAAATAAATGACCAAGTATAATATTTTTGTTTCATTTGTTTAACTGGGTTCTCTTTATCTATTTTTAGGACTTGTGTGAAAATCTGATGATGTTTTAGGTCACATTTATGCAGAAATATAGAAAATTCTAAAGGGTTCACAAACTTTCAAGCACCACTGTAGATATGGATGAGTCTGTCGTTCACAAGATCAAGAGTAGGCTTCTTCAGTTGTGACTGAAAAATTGCATGTTTAAAGTTATCTAGTATTATTCTATCTACATTCACTGGATATGAGCAGTCGCACGCTCTGATTGGCTACTCTACTACAACCCTGATTCCAAAAAAAGTTGGGACAAAGTACAAATTGTAAATAAAAACGGAATGCAATGATGTGGAAGTTTCAAAATTCCATATTTTATTCAGAATAGAACATAGATGACATATCAAATGTTTAAACTGAGAAAATGTATCATTTAACCCTTTGATGCAAAACATGGGTCAAAAGTGACCCGGCTGAGTTTTTATCTTCTATATCTTTGCAATAAATTAATTCCATCATTCAGTATTCAAGGTATTCCTCAATTAACTTGTTTTTGATCGTCATACATCCTTATTTTATTTTTTCCTTTCTTACTTTTTGAATAAAAACCCTTTTTGTATCACTACCCTTCTAATGCACAACATGGGTCAAAAATGACCTGCATTCATTTTCCAGGTTATTTCATGTACGGCTGAGTGTTTCTATGATCTACTTTTGAAATAAATTAATTTTGTCATTTACTTTTCCAAATATGCAGTAAATATCTTGTTTTTGTTTAGCACAAATCATCATTTTTATTTTTCCTTTCTTAAGTTATGAACAAGCACAGCTTTTGTAATTCTACATCAAGTTTACACACATGGGTCAGAACCGACCCGCATGCATTTACTCCAGCGTTTGGTGGGAACTGTGAATTGTGCTTGTGTCAGACATTTCACAGCTCAGCACAGCGCCCTTTGCCCATCTCATACATGGAAGTAATGTTTTTCAATTGTTCTAACATTACCTTAGAAAAAAACTGATTATGTTTAGGTTCCCTTGAGAGTGAGTAGATTACTTGTCAGAAAGTTACAAGTAATTACTATTAGCTACCGAGCTGTCGACATATTCTACTTTAGTTAGCTAATTTTATTGTAGTTGGCTTAGCTAACTACATAGTTAATAAATAAATAACTGGCCCCATTCACTGCTAAAGTAATTACTTGAAACAAATTATTATTATAGTATTAAGACATTTAATTGTAAATCACACTTGGATGACCCATGTGTAGTAATATAAAAAGTATTTTTGTTCATAAAGTAGGAAAGAAAAAATTAAATTAATGATTTGTGGTAATTAAAAACAAGATATTTAAATAATACTTGGAATATTCAATCATAAAATAAATTGATTTCAAAAGATAGAGCAAAGAAAAACTCAGTCAGCATGAAATAACCTGGAAAATGAATGCGGGTCATTTTTGACCCATGTTGTGCATTAGAAGGGGTGTGCATATGTTTTGCATCAAAGGGTTAAAGAGAAAAATTAGGTGATTTTAAATTTCATGACAACAACACATCTTAAAAAAAAGTTGGGACAAGGCCATGTTTCCCACTGTGAGACATCCCCTTTTCTCTTTACAACAGTCTGTAAACGTCTGGGGACTGAGGAGACAAGTTGCTCAAGTTTAGGGATAGGAATGTTAACCCATTCTTGTCTAATGTAGGATTCTAGTTGCTCAACTGTCTTAGGTCTTTTTTGTCGTATCTTCCGTTTTATGATGCGCCAAATGTTTTCTATGGGTGAAAGATCTGGACTGCAGGCTGGCCAGTTCAGTACCCGGACCCTTCTTCTACGCAGCCATGATGCTGTAATTGATGCAGTATATGGTTTGGCATTGTCATGTTGGAAAATGCAAGGTCTTCCCTGAAAGAGACATCGTCTGGATGGGAGCATATGTTGCTCGAGAACCTGGATATACCTTTCAGCATTGATGGTGCCTTTCCAGATGTGTAAGCTGCCCGTGCCACACGCACTAATGCAACCCCATACCATCAGAGATGCAGGCTTCTGAACTGAGCGCTGATAACAACTTGGGTCGTCCTTCTCCTCTTTAGTCCGAATGACACGGCGTCCCTGATTTCCATAAAGAACTTCACATTTTGATTCGTCTGACCACAGAACAGTTTTCCACTTTGCCACAGTCCATTTTAAATGAGCCTTGGCCCAGAGAAGACATCTGCGCTTCTGGATCGTGTTTAGATACGGCTGCTTCTTTGAACTATACAGTTTTAGCTGGCAACGGCAGATGGCACGGTGAATTGTGTTCACAGATAACATTCTCTGGAAATATTCCTGAGCCCATTTTGTGATTTCCAATACAGAAGCATGCCTGTATGTGATGCAGTGCCGTCTAAGGGCCCGAAGATCACGGGCACCCAGTATGGTTTTCCGGCCTTGACCCTTACGCACAGAGATTCTTCCAGATTCTCTGAATCTTTTGATGATATTATGCACTGTAGTTGATGATATGTTCAAACTCTTTGCAATTTTACACTGTCGAACTCCTTTCTGATATTGCTCCACTATTTGTCGGCGCAGAATTAGGGGGATTGGTGATCCTCTTCCCATCTTTACTTCTGAGAGCCGCTGCCACTCCAAGATGCTCTTTTTATACCCAGTCATGTTAATGACCTATTGCCAATTGACCTAATGAGTTGCAATTTGGTCCTCCAGCTGTTCCTTTTATGTACCTTTAACTTTTCCAGCCTCTTATTGCCCCGTCCCAACTTTTTTGAGATGTGTTGCTGTCATGAAATTTCAAATGAGCCAATATTTGGCATGAAATTTCAAAATGTCTCACTTTCGACATTTGATATGTTGTCTATGTTCTATTGTGAATACAATATCAGTTTTTGAGATTTGTAAATTATTGTATTCCATTTTTATTTACAATTTGTACTTTGTCCCAACTTTTTTGGAATCTGGGTTGTACAAGGACATCAGCTCATATACCACGAGGAGAGAAAAACAAAATGGTGGCGCATGTTGCTGAACCAACAGAGGATGAAATAAAAACTCTACTTGAATACAAAACCTTAAAAAATTATCAAGTATTTGAAAGAAACAGAAATAGCTAAAAGAATATAGTTTTTGTCTTCCCCCCCCAAATATCTCCTGTTCCACACTTCAGTCCAGTCAGTGGCGGTAATACACCTTTAATTTGGTTTGTCAACCACAAAAAGCCCTAAAGAAGATGAAAGAGAAGAAACCCCCCCAAAAATACAAAAGAAAGTGCAACAAAATATGGAATAAAAGTATTCGATGATAAGAATGTATATATATTTTTATTTTTCAAGAATTATTATTATCACATTTTTCACAAATTGCTCTTGTCATTTTGCTGGTTTGTTTACCTTCTAAGCAGAAATGATTTTGTCCAACGTTTTGTATAAAATTTTTATCAAATTTGCAAAAAATAAAAATAAAAATGCTCCATTTCTCAAAATCCAGTGAATGTGGATAGATTAAAACAGTTATTCCACTCAATCTCATCATACATGGATTATAGACAACTCGGTGCTATCAACATATCTCCAGTGCCATTAGAATCTATGACTCAATTTTATGGAATAACTGTTAATTATACCAGTTTCTAGGCAATAGCCAAAACAGTTAGACTAATGACACTGGAGATATGTTTGTTAGCATTTTGTACAGGTATTTGTATGTTGTTTGTGTTGTTGTGGGAAATTATTTTTAATTATGGGTGACTTATACAACAACAAATCATGTAACAAAAATAAGGCAGAATGTTTACTGGATATTAATCTTATTCTTCTTTCAGCTGCTCCCGTTAGGGGCCACCAGAGCGGATCATTATGATCCACATATTTTATTTGGTGTAGGTTTTACACCCAATGTCCTTCCTGACGCAACCCTCCCTGATCTATCTGGGCTTGGGACTGGCACTCAGTATACACTGGCTTGTGAAACCCCAGTGGCTGGGTATTTTACGTAATCTGCATGTCTTTGAATTGTAGGAGGAAACTGGAGAACCTGGAGGAAATCCACGCAGAGAACACGTAAACTCCACACAAAAAGACCTCCATCGGCTGTGAGGTTCGAACCTGGAGCCTTCCTGCTGTGAGGCAACATCGCTAACCACTACACCATTGTTCAAAAAATTAACAATTAAAAAAGTTAACTGTTGTTATGCTGTTAGCTTCCTGGACATACATACATATATATATACTCAGCAAAAATAAAAACTTGACACTCATTATTTTTCAAATAGTGTTTAGAAACTTTTCTTGAAAGAGTTCTTGTTGTGATTATGGTTAAATGCATTGTCAAGGGCATTACGTCACACATTCATTCTACTGGTCGGGCCTACGTAGCACGTGCGAGAGCACTGCATGCTAAAATCACGTTTCCACATGACACAAGTGACGTGACCTATTGATACACGTGCAATTGATCTCACGGTAGCAGAGTAGAGTGTCATCTCAGAAAAACAAGGTTTTATGGTTAATTATTCGTTAATTTGCAATGCCACGACTGTCAAACATTCAGCGTGAACGTGCCATTGGCATGCTGAATACGGGAACATCCGTCACTGACGTTGCGAGGGTTATGGGATGCAGTCGACAGACCATCCATAATCTCCAGACACGTCTCCATCAAACTGGCACCACAGCCGACCGTAAGGAACCCTCCACAGAACTTGCAGGAGCTTGGTGCCATGTTGGTACAAATATGGCGGCGCATTCCCCAAGCTGTGTTCAGACGCATCATCCAATCCATGAGGAGACGTTGTATCGCAGTTGTGAACGCCCATGGAGGACACACCCGATATTGACATGATTTCATTAAGTTGTGACTCACAGTTTTTGATCATGGACATTGTCGTTGCATTTCTGGTGGAAACGATTCCATGACAAACATGATCTGTATGCTATAGCATCTTTAATGACAAGATAATTGAATACAATCGTTATTTCAAACCTATTTTCCAAAATGTTCAAATTATTGACTTTGAAACGAGTGTAAAGTTTTTTTGTTGAGTTTATATATATATATATATATATATATATATATATATATATATATATATATTTGCTTGTTTTTTGTGTTTTTTGTTCAAGATTGTACTACATTACAGTGACGTTATGCTCCATGTTACGTTGCATCATCATTGGCGGCACTACTGTTCATCAGTTACCTTTTTGTTTCTCATTTGAGATCTCAATTTTCATTGATCACATGGTGTTTTTGTTGCTGGCGCTTGGCTAATAACCCATTCATGACTCTTTTTCAGCTCTGAATCACACACTGTATCAGCTCCTCCTCTTCCTCCCCTCTGTGCCTCATCTCTCTAATAAGCCAACAACCAGTAGGGATCCCATCATGGAGTTATCAAAACGAACCAAGGCAAAAGAGAAAGACGGCATGTCTGTGTGGGAGCAAAACACCGAGCACATAAACCACCAGACATGTTTTGAGAGAGAGAGAGAGAGAGAGAGAGAACAATTTTCTGCTTTCCCAGTCATCAGATTAAGTGCACCGCTGATCTCTCTTACTTTCCCTGAAAGGTTTGTGAAATCCCATCCTCGAATTAGGTGTCAGCTTCATAGTGGTGCACTGTGGGAGATGAGGAGGATCAATAGGCTGTCAGTGAAGTACGAATGGAAACCGGAGAGCGGGAAATAGAACAAAGCTCGTCTACTCTCGAAGAACGACAACGAGTGAGAGGGAAGATGGAGGACACAGGTCTCATTCGAGACAGCGCTCGAGGCTGATGGAGAAGCAGCTTGTGTTGGGGAGAGTCGGAGGAAACTGGGCGCTGATTACCCAATAACACTGTGCTTCACACAGAGAAAGTTTCACTCTGTAATGATGCAGAATTGCTTTGAAGCCTCGAGCAGAATGAGACGAGAGACAGAGATGTAGGCTGTGATGCTGATTTTGAGTTTAGCAGCAAATCAGGCAAATTGGGTTGTGTTTTAATCTTATGAGGAGTGTAATGCATATCAAATGTTGTTTAATTCCTCTTATACCACAGCAGTTTGTTCATTTGTTAAAGATAGGTTTTTTTTCATTTATTAAAAAAACGACACTTCATACTTTTTATCCTGTTTCTGTTTCTTACTTACATTAAAGCAGCTAGAAACAGTCGTTCCCTCATCAGCCTCTCTTTATTCTCACACTTGAACTTAATAAGACAAAAAAAAATCCACAGCTTGTTACATCAAGAAAGAAGCCTAAACTTTAAGTTCCATCTTCACCTCTGACTGTTACAAAACACTTCGCACTGGAGACTCCTTCCATAAACACTGAAGCTAGACGGCCTTTCGATTTCATAAAATCGGTCAAATTTAGTTCCGTCTGAAATGTAGTGATTGTGATATCTGTTTATTTCTGTAATATCTCACAAAATATCAGGCCATTCTGTGGCTGGGAAGTTATTTAATTTGAGGGGATTAAAGCAAATAATGTGCATGAAATCGCTCGCTTTGTGCAGTCAAGCAGACAGAGGAATACGTGCATACGTGTGCACCGCCACTCTCGGGCACTTCAGCCTGAGGCCGCCCCATGTTAACCTACCGCATGTCTTTGGACTGTGGGGGAAACCGGAGCACCCGGAGAAAACCCACACGGACATGGGGAGAACATGCAAACTCCGCACAGAAAGGCCCTCACCGGGCACTGAGCTCGAACCCAGAACTGTTTTTATACTAAAACAGTTATCTGCCTCAGGCTCATTAATATCTGTAAATAATAACCTCGACCTTGACTTCAACTTCATCTCGGTTATTATTCACCGATATTCACTCCACCTTCGTGAATAATTGTTAATTAGAGCAGAGAGACATGATAATATACAGAGTTCATTGGTTTGATATCAGATCTCTATATCAGTTCAGGTCATCTCCAACATCAGCAAAGTAATAAAACCAAACTCTAAGATATTTTGTGCTTAATTGCCAGTTGACCTTCTTCATTTTTCCAAAACAGTAAAAAATAACCTCTATACCCTCTATCTGGTGCCTATTATTTTCTCTCACACAATCTCATCTGGTTCTTATCAAGCAACAAGTCTTTACATGCGCTTTATGCTAATGCTAATTCCTCATATCTGACTCCAGCTAAGTGTAATCATAAAATAAACATTTGTCTGTAAGTGGGTTGTTCATTGTTTACACCGGCGTGTCGAGACAGGAACACCATACAGTTTATTATTCTGGTGCAGGTAAACATGCTCAGCGTGAGTGTGTATTTTTTCCCCTCATCAAACACCTGCTAAGACTTTAATGAATAACTGCAGCTTTTTACTCTCAATCAGATTCCACTGTTACAGACGGTCACATGACAATCCCCTTTCAGACAGAATTATTATTTTGATTATAATGTTAGTAGGAATGTGAGTGTAAATGGTTGTGTGTCTCTGTGCCAGCCCTGCAATAACCTGGAGACTTGTCCAGGGTGTAACTCCACCTCTCACCCATAGCTGGGATAGGCTCCAGCTCGCCTGCGACCCTGCAGAACAGGATAAGCAGCTACAGATAATGGATGGATGGATGGATGGATGGATGGATGGATGGACGGATGGATGTTAGTAGGACGACAGATAGACAGGTAAGTATACAGACAGACAGACAGGTAAATAGTTAAGTAGATAGGTAGACAAACAGGTAAGAGTCAGGTGTTTTCAATCAATGGGATGACAATCAGGTGTGAGTGGGCACCCTGTTTTATTTAAAGAACAGGGATCTATCAAAGTCTGATCTTCACAACACATGTTTGTGGAAGTGTATCATGACACAAACAAAGGAGATTTCTGAGGACCTCAGAAAAAGCATTGTTAATGCTCATCAGGCTGGAAAAGGTTACAAAACCATCTCTAAAGAGTTTGGACTCCACCAATCCACAGTCAGACAGATTGTGTACAAATGGAGGAAATTCAAGACCATTGTTACCCTCCCCAGGAGTGGTCGACCAACAAAGATCACTCCAAGAGCAAGGTGTGTAATAGTCAGCGAGGTCACAAAGGACCCCAGGGTAACTTCTAAGCAACTGAAGGCCTCTCTCACATTGGCTAATGTTAATGTTCATGAGTCCACCATCAGGAGAACACTGAACAACAATGGTGTGCATGGCAGGGTTGCAAGGAGAAAGCCACTGCTCTCCAAAAAGAACATTGCTGCTCGTCTGCAGTTTGCTAAAGATCACATGGACAAGCCAGAAGGCTATTGGAAAAATGTTTTGTGGATGGATGAGACCAAAATAGAACTTTTTGGTTTAAATGAGAAATGTTATGTTTGGAGAAAGGAAAACACTGCATTCCAGCATGAGATGAAATAAATGAGCAAGTATAATATTTTTGTCTCATTTGTTTAACTGGGTTCTCTTTATCTACTTTTAGGACTTGTGTGAAAATCTGATGATGTTTATGTGGAGTGTTTATGAGTTCGGATTCATTGCTATAGGAGGTGATGTGTGATGACGGACGACACTGAAGTAAGTTTTTTGTTGTTGCTTTTTCAGCTCCACCTTGGAGTTCAGCATCCACTTAAGACTGGAAGTGTTGTTGATTTCACACAAAAAAAACCTCGACACAGCAGCACAGGGCAGTCATAACGTTCTGTCCCCTAAGGAGTGAATTAAGCCTAAAGGAAGCCGTAAAGTCCGTCCTTGGTGACTCACGGCAAACACACGGCACAAAAACGTGAGCACAGCCCATTAAACACTGTGATGAATTTGAGCCGGAGTTGGTGGAGGCTCGAGGCTCTTTCCCAAATTCCTATGCACACAGTGGCGTTAAACGATGACATTATTCCAGCTGACAGTCGCACATACACACAGGGGAAGTGAGAGAAAGAACAAAAGAGGGATGGAGCGTAGTGAAGTGTTGAGTCTCTACCAGCATTCAGGCTCAAATCATTAAGACATGGAGCCCAGCAGAGCTCGAGATCTTCACTGAGATTTTTCTTTTCTCTCTCCTGCTGGGTTTCAGTCATCCAGAAATTTCTGAGGAAGTGGCGCTGAAGTCAGAACTCGAATGCAGGAACCATTAGTCGAAGAATATGTGCATGAATTTCATCTTATTCGAAACAGATGTGACATTTAGCCCTGAAATTCCGAATGCATTTTTATATTGTGTCCGTGAGCGCATAATCGCGGAATTATTGAGATTTATATGGGATGGTGGATAATAAGGAATAAACCACTGTGTGTGGTGCTGTTATAGGAAAATAATGAAGCAGAGATACAGTCACTGCTCTGAAGTCAGTTATTTTCCTAAAAGCATCACATCCTGAAGTGTTTTATACCTTTTACACCACAGCAATTAGATCCTGTTATCATTTATAATGAACGTAACATTACAGCTTTGTATCGGACTGTTACTGGAGACTCCTTCCATAAAGCTCTGTTGAGATATGGATTGTGATTGGGTCAGAAGAGGAGGTGGTGATTAATTCTCTATAACAGCAGCTCCGACAATAGTGCAGCTTCAAATCACAGATTTATATCAATGCCCTCATTCTAATACATCACTGTTTCTATAGTAACAACTTGTAAGTTTACGTGACGTCTCTGGAAGGAGACTCCAGTGTCAGCGCTGTGTAACAGTCAGAGGTGAAGCTGGAACTTTAAGTTTTCTGATGTCTTCAGGACAGAGGAGTTTACACCTTGCGTTTTTTTTCTTTTCTCGACAGCATGACAACGCTTCAGCGCCCCTGTCATTGATTAGTTTCCTGTAACTACACTACACACAGTGTTTTATTCCATATTTAGTGAATGGACTCCAGTAAGAACTCCTTGTAGCTAAGTTACTTAATGCAGGTTGTGCAAGGAAGAGCATGGCAATCTGCAAATCCTGTAAACACATTTCCAATTTCTTCATTTCTGGTTAAGAGATTGAATTATAAGCATGATGTACGTGATCCTCAGGTTTGCAGTTTATTATGGTCTAGAAACAATAACCCGGGATGTAAACACTGGAATGTTTTCTGTCTAATGTACAGCTCAGCTCTACAGATTAGATTTAATTTGTGCAGAAGAGAGGGGTCTGGACTCGGTGTGTCAGGGTGTGTTGGGATAAAGAGTGTGTGTGTGTGTGTGTGTGTGTGTGTGTGTGTGTGTGTGTGTACATATTTAATCAGATAGAGAATATGACCCGGAAATGAGCAATACCATAATGAAGGTGTGTACCACTTACTATCTTGTATCTTTCATTAACCTTCTTCTTTCAATAACACACACACACACATTAATTATATTTCATGGATTTGTTTCATGTGTAAATGTAAAGAACATCCTGTTTACACTGAACCATGCACTGTATTGTTGTAAAAAAATATTGGCACCCCATCTGAGTTCTGTTTCTATTTTTTTTTAAGGCACATTTAAGGACGCCATGGCATGTGTGTGTGTTTTTTTTTTTTTCAGTGTAAGAAAAAGAGCTTTAGAAACTGGCGAGGAAATAAATCGGACCATCTTTTCTCAGCCGAGTGAGTCATCTGTCTTTTACCAGATGTGTGGGGTTTTTTTTTATTATTCGTGTTTGTTCTGACCACTGCTTTAATCAGAGACTTGAAAAGGAAGAAGGGCTTAAAGGTAAGAGCCATTTGTCATTGACATTATGAGTAACGATCTTTTAACATTTCTGTTCATTCATCAGGCCGATGCTTTAATCCACTGAGTCGTTAATGGAGCTGAGAGCAAGTGCACAAAACGCGAGAGTTAAACACTAGAGTTGTTCATTAAAAGCTAATGAAGGAGGCGTGGCCTCTCATTAACTCTGTACCTGTTAGTCAGGAGGTGTGGCATAAGTGAAGTAGGTGTGGTGTACAATATGTACCTGTACGTAAGTACTAATAAAGGTGGTGGTGGTGGGGGTTTATATCTTCTGACTTGATTTCTGCTTGTCCCAGTAAAGGGGGTGTGGTCTCTGTGTATGTCAGTACTAATGAAGAAGACAGGTCTCTAATTCTGCCATTCAGCCCTCATGAAGCAGGGTGTGGTTTTAAGTACTCATGAATGAGCTGTGTCATCTGACTCTGTGCTTATTAGTTCCAGGGAAGGAGGCGTGGCCTAAATGAAAGAGGCGTGACTGTAGAGAATGATGCAGGCCTCAATGAAGGAGACATGATCACGGTTTCTGCCAGTACTAGGAGACATGAAGGATGCCTCAATGTATGCTAGGCCAAGTAAAGGAGGCGTGGCCTCAGTGAAGGAGGTGTGGCCTCTGGAGGAGACAGTACTAATGAAGGAAGCCAGACCTGTGAGTCTGTGCCTGTGAGTTTCAGTGAAGGTGTGGCCTCTGTCTCAGTGTCTTTCAGTACTAATGAAGGAGGCGTGGCTTAACTGAAGGGGTTGTAGCCACTGAAAGAGGCATTATTTTTATCTGGCTGTTAGTCCCCATAAAGGGGGTGTGGCCTTCATTCCTGTAAGAACTAATACAGGAGGCGTGACTTCTACACCTGTTAATCCTTTCAAAAGAGGCATGGCCTCTGTGCCTATAAGTATTAATGAAGGAGGCGGGGCCTCAGGAACTCTGCCGAAACAGACAACTTTTACATTTTGAGTTGGGTCTTTAAATAAACTTCATTTTTATCTTTAAATTAAATACAATCCCAGCTTGTCACCGTAAGTCAAACATGGACAAATCTAAGAGTAAAGTGTTTAAAAAGTTTCATGAGATTTATGCTGCCGTGCCTTTTATCAGAGACAAAATGTGAGAGCTAATGTGGAAGCTGACTAGCGGTTTTTATTCCCTACACACTCCTGTAACCTTGACTGGACACTAATGTGAGCCAAAGTCTGCTGTATTACAACCAATCAGCAGATTTACGTTTTATGTAAATGGTCAGACTTTATGAATTTTTAAAGAGGCGATGTCAAAGACGACGCAAAGGAGAAGCAGGTAACGTGAAACACGGGGATGATGAGGACTATACAGTTTATTCATGACCTTATTTTCCTCATGAGAAATTCTCACACATGAATACAGATTAATCCATAAAGCCTCAAAAATACAGGGGAAAAGTTTTCTGGTGACTTTCATATATATATTTTTTGTCCTGCACCTTGCATGCCCTCTCCTAAATTCTGACTGGTTGAATAAAACAAAGAACATATATTCTGCATTGCTGGTGTTAAAGTCACATTAAAGTTAAAGGGGCGGTTTGTACATTTTTCCACCTCTCTACTGCCTGTGAGAAGAACCACAATGAAAATATTACCAGCCACACCCAACACACCCTTTACAGAAACTGCGAGATTATGGATGCCTCATGAGTTGCTTTTGAAGCAAAAGCAAGAGGGATCTCTTCTTGCTAGAGGTGGAGCTAATTTCAGGGCCAGAAAAATATAAAATGTAAAAAGTCTGATAAAATGAAGAAACTATTGATATTTTCCACATGGAAACCCTTAGCAAAAAGTAGTATACTTAAAGTTCATTTTATTAAGTATGCTTCAGTATGAGTATAAGTATAGCAAGTATACTACAGACCATGTACTTTTAGTGTACTAGAAAGTATACAAATTTAATACTTTTTCGGACTAAATTGGAACATTTCAAGTTTATAAAAGTATACTTTAAAGTTCATTTTAAGTTTGCAAAAGTACACAACAAGTACACTCATCTATATACTATCAATGTACTTGGTATATCCCTCTTGCATGCTTAAAGTATACCACAAGTACACTTATCAATATACTTCTTATTTTGGGCTTTTTTCACCTTTATTGGATAGGACAGTGTAGAGACAGGAAATGTGCAGGAGAGGGATCAGGAAATTACCTTGGGTTGGAATCGAACCCAGATTTATGGTATGGCGCTTTAGTTGACTGAGCCACAACACCCCTTAGTTACATGCTTCAAGTCCCTATTTTTAGTTTATTATTGTATACTTTAAGTATACTGTTATAAACGTTGGTTATTTCACTAGTTTACTTGTTATACTTTAAGTTTGCTTGGCATATTACTTGTAGCTTACTATTTATATACTGGAAATATACTCCTTAATGTATTCTTAAAGTTTACTCATACTGTATGTACACAAGAGTGTGATGCATTTACAAAATCACAAGACAGAATGTTGAAAACAAGTTTGAAATATTTTCAAACATTTCAAAAATAAAGACCTATGAAATCAAGTCCTTCCTTACTGGAGAAATTGATCAATAAAGTCAAGTCAAAAGTTTTTCTGTTTTTGTGTATGATTTTAAGGTACATAAAGATAATGCAATTGAGCACACATACTATATACTGTAAAGTTTTAAACTCCAGCATTATATTATATTAATATATAAATTAAATGTTAAGCATGAGTCAATGACTTGACCTTATTATGCACTTGGAGCAAGATATACTAAGTATTAATACTTTGTGGCAGAAAAACGTGAAAAGTATACTAAAGTATGTTTTAGTATTAAAGTATAAGTCTTAGTATTAATGTACTTAGTCTTAGACTTTTATTTATACTTTTCAGTATAAGCCAAGTATACTTCACTATACTATTCTTAAGTATATAAAATATAGTTTATAAAAAGTCAACTTCAAGTATACTTCTGCAGTTTTAGTAAAAAATAAGTATACTCATAGTACACTTGAATAAACTTCTTTTTGCTAAGGGAATACCTGAGAATCGTAGTGTTTACAAGTTATCTTTGAAATTATATGATTATTTAATTTCTCACAACATGTTTACAACCTGCACCTTTAATGTAAAAGCCATTTTTATTTTATAGTGTATAATGTCCCCTACTCTAACTGCCACCTTATTGTGGTGGAGGGGTTTGTGTGCTTGAATGATCCTAGGAGCTATGTTGTCGGGGGCATTACACCCCTGTTAGGGTCTCCCAAGGCAGACAGGTCCTAGGTGACAGGCCAGACCAAGAGCAGTTCACCAAATCCCTTATGGAGAATAATCAATCAAGGACTGTGACGTCGCCCGGTATGGCGCAGCCGGGGCCCCACCCTGGAGCCAGGCCCAGGGTTGGGGCTCGTATGCGAGCGCTTGGTGGCCGGGCCTTTGCCCATGGGGCCCGGCCAGGCTCAGCCCGAAGCGGTGACGTGGGTCCAACCTCCTGTGGGTTCACCACCCACAGAGGTAGCCATAGGGGGCCGGTGCAGTGTGGATTGGGCAGCAGTCGAAGGCAGGGGCCTCGACGACCTGATCCCCGAACACAGCGGCTAGCTGTTGGGACATGGAATGTCACTTTGCTGGGGGGGAAAGAGCCTGAGCTTGTGCGGGAGGTTGAGAGGTACCGGCTAGAGATAGTCGGGCTCACCTCCATGCACAGCTTGGGCTCTGGAACCCAGCTCCTTGAGAGGGGCTGGACTCTCCACTTTTCTGGAGTCGCCCATGGTGAGCGGCGGCAGGCTGGTGTGGGCTTGCTTGTAGCTCCCCAGCTCAGCTGCCATGTGTTGGAGTTTACCCCAGTGAACGAGAGAGTCGCCTCTCTGCGCCTTCGGATTGGGGAGAGGGCTCTTGCTGTTGTTTGTGCCTATGGGCTGAATAGCAGTATAGAGTATCCTGCCTTCTTGGAGTCCCTGGGAGAGGTACTGAGAGGTGCTCAGACTGGGGACTCCATTGTTCTACTGGGGGACCTCAATGCTCACGTGGGCAACGACAGTGACACCTGGAGGGGTGTGGTTGGGAGGAACGGCCTCCCCGATCTGAACCTGAGTGGTGTTTTGTTATTGGACTTCTGTGCTAGTCACGGTTTGTCCATAACGAACACCATATTCGAGCATAGGGGTGTCCATAAGTGCACGTGGCACCAGGACACCTTAGGTCGGAGGTCGATGATCGACTTTGTTGTCGTTTCATCTGATCTCCGGCCCTATGTCTTGGACACTCGGGTGAAGAGAGGGGCTGAGCTGTCAACTGATCACCACCTGGTGGTGAGTCGGATCCACTGGCAGAGGAGGAAGCCAGACAGACCTGGCAGGCCCAAACATATGGTGAAGGACTGCTGGGAACGTCTGGCTGAGCACTCTGTCGGGGAGGTCTTTAACTCCCACCTCCAGGAGAGCTTCTCCCAGTTTCCAAGGGAGGTGGGGGACATTGAGTCTGAGTGGACCATGTTCTCTACCTCCATTGTAGACGCAGCTGTTCAGGGCTGTGGCCACAAGGTCTCCGGTGCCTGTCGTGGCGGCAATCCCCAAACCTGGTGGTGGACACCGGAAGTAAGGGATGCCATCAAGCTGAAGAAGGAGTCCTATCAGGCCATGTTGACCTCCGGGACTCCTGAGGCAACTGACAGGTATCGGCAGGCCAGGCGTGCCGCAGCTCGGGCAGTTGCGGAGGCAAAAACTCAGAACTGGGAGGAGTTTGGGGAGGCCATGGAGAAGGACTATCGGTCGGCCTCGAAGAAATTCTGGCAAACCATCCGGCGTCTCAGGAGGGGGAAGCAGTACTCTGCCAACACTGTTTACAGTGCGGGTGGGGAGCTGTTGACCTTGACTGGGGACATTGTCGGGCAGTGGAAGGAATACTTTGAGGATCTCCTCAATCCCACCGTCATGCCTTCCATTGAGGAGGCGGAGGCTGAGGACTCAGAGGTGGACTCGTCCATTACCCAAGCTGAAGTCACTGAGGTGGTTTGCAAGCTCCTCGGCGGCAAGGCACCAGAGGTGGATGAGATCCGCCCTGAGTATCTCAAGTCTCGATGTTGTGGGGCTGTCTTGGCTGACACGCCTCTGTAACATCGTGTGGTGGTCAGGGACAGTGCCTCTGGAGTGGCAGACTGGGGTGGTGGTCCCTCTTTTTAAGAAAGGGGACCGGAGAGTGTGCTCCAATTATAGGGGAATCACACTTCTCAGCCTCCCAGAGAAGGTTTACTCCAGGGTACTGGAGAGGAGAATTTGACCGATAGTCGAACCTCAGATCCAGGAGGAACAATGCGGTTTTCGTCCTGGTCGCGGAACACTGGACCAACTCTATACCCTTCATAGGGTGCTTGAGGGTTCATGGGAGTTTGCCCAACCAGTCCACATGTGCTTTGTGGATCTGGAGAAGGCATTTGACTGTGTCTCTCATGGTATTCTGTGGGGGGTGCTTCGGGAGTATGGGGTTCGGGGCTCTTTGCTAAGGGCTGTCCGGTCCCTGTATGAACAGAGCAGGAGTCTGGTTCCCATTGCCGGCAGTAAGTCAGACATGTTCCCAGTGCATGTTGTACTCCGTCAGGGCTGCCCTTTGTCACCGGTTCTGTTCATAATTTTTATGGACAGAATTTCTAGGCGCAGCCAGGGGCCGGAAGGAATCCTGTTTGGGAACCACAGGATTTCATCTCTGCTTTTTGCGGATGATGTTGTCCTGTTGGCTTCTTCAAACCAGGACCTTCAGCATGCACTGGGGCGGTTTGCAGCCGAGTGTGAAGCGGCTGGGATGAGAATCAGCACCTCCAAGTCCGAGGCCATGGTTCTCGACCGGAAAAGGGTGGCTTGCCCTCTCTAGGTTGGTGGAGAAGTCCTGCCTCAAGTGGAGGAGTTTAAGTATCTAGGGATCTTGTTCACAAGTGAGGGAAGGATAGAGCGTGAGGTTGACAGGCGGATCGGTGCAGCCTCCACAGTGATGCGGTCGCTTTACTGGTCCATTGTGGTGAAGAAGGAACTGAGCCAAAAGGCGAAGCTCTTGATTTACTGGTTGATCTACGTTCCGACTCTCACCTATGGTCATGAGCTTTGGGTAATGACTGAAAGAACAAGATCGTGGATACAAGCGGCCGAAATGAGTTTCCTTTGCAGGGTGGCTGGGCGCTCCCTTAGAGATAGGGTGAGAAGCACAGTCACTCGGGAGGAGCTCGGAGTAGAGCCGCTGCTCCTCCACATCGAGAGGAATCAGCTGAGGTGGCTCGGGCATCTCTTTCGGATGCCTCCTGGATGCCTCCCTGGGGAGGTGTGCCAGGCATGTCCCCCCAGGAGGAGGCCCCGGGGAAGACCCAGGACACGCTGGAGGGACTATGTCTCTCGGCTGGCCTGGGAACGCCTCGGTGTTCTTCCTGAGGAGCTGGTCGAGGTGTCTGGGGAAAGGGAAGTTTGGGCTTCCATGCTCAGACTGCTGCCTCCGCGACCTGGCCCCGGATAAGCGGATGAAGACGAGACGAGACGAGTGTATAATGTATGTTAAAAATTAGAATCTTTAAAATAATTGTGCTCAATATATAAAGTTAATATGAGTCAAAATAATATTTGATGTCAGCATTGAAAAATGAGCTTACAGATTAACTCAAAGATTAAATATTAGCACCAGGATATCAGTTAGCGTATCTCATACAGGATCTGCATATTAATTTAGGATTTTGCTACAACTGTTTTTTCAAAGGATATCAGAAAGAACCATTATTCCAGCTATGAAGCATTTTTGTATTGTATTGTTAAATTGCTTGTTAACATTAACTAGCATTAATATCTAGCTGTGTTTCATGCTAAATGTTATCACTTAAGCACTTAGCTCTTAACGATCTTTAACAGAACTGAACCTGGGATTAGTTACAATTAAAAAAAAAAAAAAAAAAAAAACCACCACACACAAACAAAACATAATCCTTAATGATTTTTTACACTTTTATTACCTCAAATATGCAGAATGAAATGTTGGCAGCCATGTTGAAAACTATGCTAGTTGCTACACCTCCATATTTTGTTAAAGGAATGAGGTCCTGTCAGAAAGCTAACACAATTCAGACTGAGGAACAGACCATCGCTCAAGAGATTAATGTAGACGTTTTTCACAGATTATAAAGTGGTAGCTATGATGTGCTTAAATAGAAACTCGTAAGAAAGTCATATGTAGGCAACGGAGTGTAAGTTAGCTAATGACTGAAGCGAAACATCCCTGTAGCTAGAAATGACAGAACCATCTAGAACGTAAACATTCACCTAAGGTGTGTTGGGAAATTGCTCAAAAAAGACTGGGCTCGACTAAAACTGCACGTAGCATCCATCACTAACCCAAGTTCCATGGATTCTGTGATGTGATGAAACATCAACAACACCTTGTCCCAACTTATGACTTCGGAGCTGTCGGAAAACGTTGACTTATGAGGTAATAAATATTATTTTACAATAAAAGATTGCTTTATATTTTGTATACGTGTCATTAAAATAAATATACGGAAATGTGTGAATTACTTTTATTGATATTTGTATTTATTGTTAACAAAAAAGCAGTTTATCGTCCAGAAAATACAGTACAGCGTTAGTGCTGAAATTCTATTTATTTCTGAAGGCAAACTGCAATTACACACCCACATGGTCCTATAAATCCCGACAAAGGTTGCCATTTTTCCCATCAAAAGAAATAATTCAATGATTGCAATAGTGATTAAACAGCTCACTCCATGCTGCAGAAGTGGGTCAGAATAAAAACGCTGAGATGAAGAGCATTTGCAGCTTTTTATAGGTGCAAAACCACAAAAATATAAAAAAAAATAGGCAGGCATTAAAGTTCCTCTGGAGGGCCCACAATAATTACTCAGGGCCGCTCCCACTCCGTATGTAACCCAGAGGAGCATCATACGGATATGACATACTTAGCAGTAACAAAACGACTCAGTAATTTAGGTCAGCGGCGTGCCTGAGGCAGGCATAATAACCCTGACATCTTTCTGGCGTCTCTTTTTCATGTTTATTTTATGGCAACAACCAATGAGGGCGAGATGACATTTCATTCCTACTTGCCAATTGAAGTCATATTGTCCCTCCAGATTGCTTCCTTATGTGCTGCTCATGCTACCTGCGAGTGGTATTGAGATGTGGCACCTGACACCTTTGTGTGAACTGGAAAAAAGAATGTCTAGAAATACAGCCCTGTTTCCGGAAAAGTTGGGACAGTTTAATATAAAATGTAAATAAAAACAGAATGTGAAGATTTGCAAATCATGAAAACTCTACCTTTCATTAAAAATAGTACAAAAACAACATACCAAATGTTATTGTTTTTTGAAAAATATATGGTCATGTTGAATTTGATGTCAACAACATATTTCAAAAAAGTTGGGACAGGGGCAACAAAAGACTGAAAAAGTTGTGTAATGCTCATCTCATCTCATTATCTCTAGCCGCTTTATCCTGTTCTACAGGGTCGCAGGCAAGCTGGAGCCTATCCCAGCTGACTATGGGCGAAAGGCGGGGTACACCCTGGACAAGTCGCCAGGTCATCACAGGGCTGACACATAGACACAGACAACCATTCACACTCACATTCACACCTACGGTCAATTTAGAGTCACCAATTAACCTAACCTGTTAGGGTTTTGCTGGGATTCAAACCTGGTTCGTTGGTGTGATAATCCAGCAAACCCCCACTAGGCCACCAGGGGGATGACTCAAATGCAGAGGCGTGAGGCGGAAGTAGAAAAAGAATCAAAAGGTTTATTTAAACTATATACACTATATACAGGGCAAAACAAAAGACAAAAAAAAACCAAAGAGTATGATCCAAAAGAAAAGCAAAGTGCAAAAATACAAAAGCTAAGAAGATCAAAAAACACAGTACAAAGGAAACTGGAGATAAACATAACAGCACAGAGACTCCGTGACAAGAGGACTGAACTCAGGGGTATAAATAGACAAACTAATTAAGGACACAGGTGAAGATAATTAGGCAATTAACACAAACTCAAAACACAGGAACAGTGGCGGCCTCTAGAGGCCAAAATGAACACGACATGAAAAGGAAATAACAGCGGCCTCTAGAGGCCAAAACAGTCCTAGTCCTAACAGGACCCCCCCCTCTAGGAGCGTCTCCTGACGTTCCCAGGGCGATCCGGATGGGCCGAATGGAAGTCCCGACATAGTTCTTTATCAAGGACATCCCGAGCAGGAACCCAGCAGCGCTCCTCAGGACCATAGCCCTCCCAGTCCACCAGATATTGCAACCCGCCGCGGACCCGGCGGGAGTCAAGCAGGCGATTCACAGTGAACACAGTCTGCCCCTGGAAGATGCGGGGGGGTGGGGGGTTCCTAGGGGCAGGGGCATACGTAGACGTCAGTACGGGCCGTAACAGGGAAACATGGAAAGTGGGGTTGATCCTCAGAGTCCGGGGCAACTGGAGCCGGTAGGAGACAGGGTTCACCCTGCGCACCACCTTGAAGGGACCAATGTAGCGAGGAGCAAGCTTGCGGTTCTCCACCCGCAGTGGAAGGTCCTTAGTGGACAGCCAAACACGCTGCCCAGGGCGGAAAGCGTGTGCAGGTCTTCTATGGCGGTTGGCCTGAGTCTGGTTGGTTCTGGAGGTCTGTATGAGGGTCTTCCTGACCTTGCTCCAGGTCTTGCGACACCGTCTCACATATTGGTTGACCGAGGGCACCCCCGCGTCCTCCTCCTGGTCCGGGAACAGAGGTGGCTGGAACCCGAATTGGCACTGGAATGGCGACAGCTTGGTGGCCGATGACTGCAGGGTGTTGTGGGCGTACTCCGCCCATGGCAGCCAGGTGCTCCACGATGTCGGGTTATCCATAGCCAGGCCTCGCAGGGTGGTTTCCAGGTCCTGGTTGAGCCTCTCCGTCTGACCATTGGACTGTGGGTGAAACCCAGAGGAGAGGCTGGCAGTGGCTCCGATGACCTTGCAGAACCCGTGCCACACTCGGGAGGAGAACTGGGGCCCTCGGTCTGAGACGATGTCCTGTGGAAGACCAAAGACTCGGAAGACATGATTAAACAAAAGTTTCGCAGTTTCAAGAGCAGAGGGGAGTTTGCACAGTGGTATGAAGCGGCAGGCCTTGGAGAATCTGTCAACTAAGACCAAAATGACCGTGTTACCTTGTGACTCAGGGAGACCCGTGATAAAGTCGACTGCCACGTGGGACCAGGGACGCCGGGGAATGGTCAGAGGATGCAGGAGACCCTGGGGACGCTGTCGTGGGTTCTTGGTTCTGGTGCAAACCTCACAGGACAGGACAAATGACCTTACTTCCTTCTCCATGTTAGGCCACCAGAAGCGTCTTTTCAGGAAGTCCAGGGTCCTCCGAGCTCCCGGGTGGGCGGTGAGAGGGGAAGAGTGACCCCACTGGAGAACCTTGGCCCGGGCTTGATGTGGGACGTACAAGAGGCCTGGTGGCCCCGTCCCAGGACCGGGGTCCTGGCGTTGGGCTCGTCGGACAGCCTCCTCAATACCCCAGCGGACAGGGGCCACAATCCGGGACACAGGGATAATAGGCCCGACTTCATTCTCCCTGTTAGTGGCAGAGAACAGTCTGGACAGTGCGTCAGGTTTGGTGTTCTTGGAGCCGGGGCGGTATGAGAGGGTGAAGTCAAACCGACTGAAAAACAGGGCCCACCTAGCCTGTCGAGGGTTCAGTCTCTTGGCTTGCTGGAGGTACTCCAGGTTCTTGTGGTCAGTCCAAACCAGGAATGGATGTTGTGCTCCCTCCAGCCAGTGCCTCCACTCCTCAAGGGCCAGTTTGACCGCTAGCAGTTCTCGATCCCCCACATCGTACCGGGACTCAGCAGGACTCAGGCGGTGGGAGAAGTAAGCGCAGGGGTGCAGCTTTCCTTCCGAACGTTGAGAGAGCACCGCGCCGACACCACTGTCCGAGGCGTCCACCTCCACGATGAATGGTTGGGAGGTGTCCGGGAGAACCAGAATGGGTGCCGTACAGAAGCGGTCCTTGAGGTCTTTGAACGCCTTTTCTGCCTGAGGAGACCAGCCATAAGATCCACCTGTCCCTTTGGTGAGGTCTGACATGGGTGCTGCCACAGAACTGAAGTTCCTGATGAACTTGCGGTAGAAGTTAGCGAATCCTAAGAACCGCTGAACCTCCTTAACGGACTTGGGAGTAGGCCAATCCCGGACGGCCAGGGTCTTGGCAGGGTCCATTTGGAGTTGGCCTGTCCGTACAATAAATCCCAGAAAGGAGACCTCGGGAACATGAAATTCGCATTTCTGGGCCTTGGCGAACAGATTGTTCTGTAGCAGCCTCTGGAGAACCTGGCGGACATGGTGGCGGTGCTCCTGCACGGTCTTGGAAAAGATAAGGATGTCGTCGAGGTAGACAAAAACGTATAGGTTAATCATGTCCCTTAAGACGTCGTTGATTAGGGTCTGAAAAACAGCTGGTGCGTTGGTGAGTCCGAAGGGCATCACCTGGTATTCGTAGTGCCCAGACGGGGTGTTAAAGGCAGTCTTCCACTCGTCTCCCTGTCGGATACGGATGAGGTGGTATGCGTTCCGTAGGTCCAACTTGGTGAAGACGGTGGCGCCTTGGAGCAGGTCGAAAGCTGTGGACATCAGCGGAAGGGGATATCGGTTGCGCACAGTGATCTTATTCAGGCCCCTGTAATCAATACATGGTCGGAGCCCCCCATCCTTCTTGCCGACAAAGAAGAAGCCGGCTCCAGCAGGTGAAGTGGAGGGTCGAATAAACCCAGAGACCAGGGCATCTTTGAGGTATTCCTCCATGGCCTTGCGTTCTGGCTGAGAGAGTGAAAACAGTCTGCCACGAGGAGGGGTAGTCCCAGGGAGCAAGTCGATGGCACAGTCGTAGGCCCGGTGCGGAGGAAGAACGGCAGCCCTGCTCTTGCTGAATACCTCCTTGAGATCCCAGTACTCTGTGGGAACTTGAGATAACTCGGTGAGATCAGGGGGCTCGGCAGGAGACACAGGAGAGCTAGAGAGCAGACAAGAGGCATGGCATGCAGGGCCCCATTCCACAACCTGGCTTGTTACCCAGTCTATGCGAGGGTTGTGGCGAGTAAGCCAAGGAAGGCCTAGAATAACTGGGAACTCAGGTGAAGGAATCAGGTGCAGGGATATTTCTTCCTTGTGACCTTGAGACTGGAGGAAAACTGGAGAAGTAACTTGGGTGACTCTTCCATCACCTAACGCTTGGCCATCGAGGGCAGACACAGACAGTGGGACTTCAAGAGGTGCAGTCGGAATATTGATGCTTTGGGCGAAGTGAATATCCATAAAGTTCCCAGCCGCCCCTGAGTCTATCAAAGCTTGACAAGAGTGGACAGACTCACCCCAGGAGATGGAGACCGGGATGTAGATTCCTTGGCCAGGGAGTCCGGGAGAGAGGGTAGGCCCCGTCACAACCCTCCCTCGGCTGGACGGGGCGGTCCTTTTCCCAAGAGTTCGGGACATGATGCTCGGAAGTGACCAGGCTTGCCACAGTAGATGCAGCACTTGTCCCTCCTTCTGCGCTCCCTCTCAGATGCGGAGAGGCGAGTACGACCCACTTGCATGGGTTCTGGACAGTCACTGAAGGAGGTAGACGGTCTCCAGGTAGAGGTAGGGAGGCTGGGGGGGCTCAAGGCTTGGTGGCGTTCTCTCATCCTGTTGTCCAGACGAATAGCATGTGAGATGAGGGTTTCGAGGTCACTTGGGCATCCAATAGAGGCCAGACCGTCCTTGATGGGGTCAGACAGACCATGGTGGAAGGCTGACACCAGGGCAGTCTCGTTCCATCCACTTACTGCTGCGAGTGTTCGGAACGAGATGGCGTAATCTGCGACGCTTCCTCCTTGCCGGATGGACATGAGCTTTCGGGCTGCGTCAGTACTGATGTCTGCCTGATCGAAGACCCGAAGCATCTCTTCAGAAAACAGCTGGAAATCAAAGCACTCAGGTCCCTGTCTTTGCCAGATAGCAGTAGCCCAGGCTCGCGCCTTACCAGCTAATAAGGTGATCACAAAGGCAATCTTGCGGCGATCCGTAGTGTAGGTGGTAGGCTGAAGCTCAAAGGTGAGTTGACACTGGGTAAGGAACTCTCGGCACTCACTGTGCTTGCCGTCATACCTCTGTGGTGCAGGAAGGCTGGGTTCGCGAGGTGAAGAAGGCAGCATTGCAGGAGGCACTGGAGCAGGAGTGGGAGCTGGATCAGGAGCAGGAACTGGATCAGGGGCAGGAGATGCAGGCAGAGATGTCAGCTGTGCCAGGGTTTTCCCAATTTGCTGAAGCAGTTCCTCGTGGCGAGCGAGGGCCTCACGTTGGCTGGTGAGCGTACGTCCATGAGTGTCCATGGTCGCTCCGAAGCGTGTCAAAGCTGCCATAATTCCCTGAAGGTTGGCCGGGTAGACAGTTGAAGCAGCCTCTGCTGAGTCGGTCATGACGGAGTCTTTCTGTTAGGGTTTTGCTGGGATTCAAACCTGGTTCGTTGGTGTGATAATCCAGCAAACCCCCACTAGGCCACCAGGGGGATGACTCAAATGCAGAGGCGTGAGGCGGAAGTAGAAAAAGAATCAAAAGGTTTATTTAAACTATATACACTATATACAGGGCAAAACAAAAGACAAAAAAAAACCAAAGAGTATGATCCAAAAGAAAAGCAAAGTGCAAAAATACAAAAGCTAAGAAGATCAAAAAACACAGTACAAAGGAAACTGGAGATAAACATAACAGCACAGAGACTCCGTGACAAGAGGACTGAACTCAGGGGTATAAATAGACAAACTAATTAAGGACACAGGTGAAGATAATTAGGCAATTAACACAAACTCAAAACACAGGAACAGTGGCGGCCTCTAGAGGCCAAAATGAACACGACATGAAAAGGAAATAACAGCGGCCTCTAGAGGCCAAAACAGTCCTAGTCCTAACATAACCTGCATGTCTTTGGACTGTGGGGGAAACCGGAGCACCCGGAGGAAACCCACGCGGACACGGGGAGAACATGCAAACTCCGCACAGAAAGGCCCTCGCCGGCCACGGGGCTCGAACCCGGACCTTCTTGCTGTGAAGCGACAGCGCTAACCACTACACCACCGTGCCGCCCGTTGTGTAATGCTAAAAAAACCTAATTACAGGTCAGCAATTGACTGGGTATAAAAAGAGCATCCCAGAGAGGCGGAGTCTCTAAGAAGTAAGGATGGGGAGGGGTTCACTGCTCTGTGAAAGACTGCATGGGTAAACAGTGCAACAATTTAAGAATAACATAACATTCTCAATGTAAAACTGCAAAGAATTCTGGAATCACATCATCTATGGTCCAAAATATCATTAAAAGATTCAGAGAATCTGGAGAAATCTCTGTATGCAAGAGACAAGGCTGAAAACTGACATTCGATGCCTGTGATCTTCAGGCCCTCAGGAGACACTGCATTAAAAGCAGACACGTGTCTGTAATGGAAATCACTGTATGGGCTCAGGAACACTTCAGAAAACCATCGTCTGTGAAAACACTTTGTGGCAGCAGGGGCATGGTCAAGTGTCAGTCTGTGAACGGAGGGCGGAGTCAGGGAAGGTAAGTGGCAGAATCACTGCACCTGATGTTAGTTAACCTGTGTTTGTGTCTTCCCCAGTGACCGCACCCTATAAAAGGAGAGAGAGAGAGCAGAGGAAGGGAGCTCACTCCCCAACCAGAAAACTTGTGTGTGTACGTGCGTGCGTGTGTGGCTGGGAGAGTGTGAAAAGCTGAAAAGCTATAAATAAAAAGAGTTTTTTGAACTCAGTTCTGGCCTGCCGTACTTCTGTGCTCCACCCACCCGCTCTGATCTCTACAGTGGTGCTGAAACCCGGGATCAGAGCACAGAGGAGAACAGCCCCATGGAGTCCTCCCCCTTCAAGGACCTGATCCATGCCCTCGCCACGGCCCAACAGAGCCAGCACCAGGCGCTGGTCGCCCTCCGGAAGGAGCAGGAGCAAAGGTTCGAGGCCCTGGTGCTGGCGCAGCAGGAAGCTCGCCAGGCGTTCCAGCACCTACTCGCGTCGGCGGGGTCCACCACCTCCACCGCCACAGGCCCTCCCCATCTCACCCTAATGAAGATGGGCCTGTACAACGACCCCGAGGCCTTCCTTGTGCTCTTTGAGCAGGCAGCAGAGGCCTGGGGCTGGCCGGTGGAACACCACGCGGCGTGCCTCCTCCCCTTGCTAACGGGTGAGGCGCAGCTGGCCACGCTACAGCTCCCCGCCAACAGCCGGCTGGTCTACGCCGATCTCCACTGGGCCGTCCTCCAGCATGTGGGGCGCACCCCAGAGCAACAACAGCAGTGCTTCCGTGCTCTGCGCCTGGAGGAGGTCGGCCGGCCGTTCGCGTTTGGCCAGCAACTCCAGGACGCCTGCTGGCGGTGGCTGAGGGCCGACAACCGTGATGCTGAGGAAGTCGTTGATCTGGTGGCGCTGGAACAATTCATTGTCCGACAGTGGAACAGTGGAGTGGGTCCAGTGCTATCGCCTGGTGTTACTGGATCAGGCCATCGAGCTGGCGGAGGACCATTTGGCGGCTGTTCCGATGGCAGGACAGCATGTCTCCTCTTCTCCCCTCTCCTCTCTCTCTCCCCCTCCCCTTCTGTTCCTTGTCCTCACCCCGTTCCCCCACTGTGGAGGCGGGGGTTGGCTCCACCCCAGCCGGCCTGCCGCACCCGTGGTGCCCTACTGTTTCCCACTTCCGTGTCTGTCTCTCCCCCCCTCAGGTGAGTGAGCTCCGGAACACTGGTGCAGAGAGAGAGCCCGGGCTGGTTTGCTGGCGCTGTGGGGAGCCGGGGCACCTCCAGCATCAGTGCTCAGCGATGGAGCTGGGCACGGTGGTCCAGATCCCTGACGTGCCAGGGACCACCCTCGATCGGGCCAGAGCGTATCGCATACCGGTGAGTATCCAAGGGGATACGTATCAGGCTTTGGTGGACTCCGGCTGTAATCAGACCTCAATCCACCAAAGCCTGGTGCAAGACAAGGCATTGGGGAGAGCACAGTTGATGAAGGTGTTGTGTGCGCACTGGGATATTCACAACTACCCTTTAGTGTCGGTCCACATTCTATTTCAAGGGGAGAAATTTAGAGTAAAGGCAGTGGTTAATCCTTGCCTTACCCACTCGATAATTTTGGGGACTGATTGGCCAGGATTTTGGGAATTAATGACTCATTTAGTGAAGAGTGGGGCCTGCCATAGTTCAGCAGGGGGAGGTCCCAGTGTGGCATTGGCGGGAGCAGCTGTCACAGAGCCGTCTACATCATCACCGCATCAAAGTGAGGAGCAGCAGGCTCCTCCTCCCTCTCTCAGGGAATCCCTCGCGGATTTCCCATTAGAGCAGTCGCGAGACGAGACTCTGCAGCATGTGTTTGACCAAGTGAGAGTAATCGATGGTCAAACGCTCCAGCCAAATGCCACCCCATCCTTCCCCTATTTTTCCATTATGAAGGATAGATTATACCAAGTGACGCAGGACACTCAGACTAAGGAGACAATCACACAGCTTTTGATCCCAAAGAGCCGCCAGGAATTTATATTCCAGGCAGCTCACTTTAATCCCATGGCTGGACACTTGGGGCAGGATAAGACACTAGCCCGAATAATGGCCCGGTTCTATTGGTCAGGGATTTGCGGCGATGTCCGTAGGTGGTGCATGTGTGCCGCGAATGCCAGTTAGTAAATCCAGCGGCCATTCCAAAAGTGCCTTTGTGCCCTCTGCCATTAATCGAGACCCCGTTTGAAAGAATTGGGATGGATCTCGTCAGGCCATTAGATCGGTCAACACGAGGGTAGCACTTTATTTTGGTTCTGGTGGACTATGCAACGCGATATCTGGAAGCAGTGCCTGTTCGCAATATCTCAGCACGTAGTATTGTGGAAGCACTCTTCCACGTCATCTCCCAAGTTGGAATCCCCAAAGAGATTCTGACTGATCGAGGCACTACGTTTATGTCATGCACACTGCGCGAACTGTATGGGTTACTGGGAATTAAGCCTATCCGCACCAGCGTTTATCACCCACAAATGGACGGCTTAGTCGAACGGTTTAATCGCACCCTCAAAAACATAATTAAAAATTTGTATGCGAGGATGCACGCAACTGGGATAAATGGCTCGAGCCCCTGTTATTTGCAGTGTGAGAGGTCCCACAAGCCTCCACGGGGTTCTCCCCATTCTAATTATTATATGGGCGTAAGCCGCGTGGCATCCTAGATGTACTGTGGGAAAATTGGGAGGAGGGACCTTCAACAAGCAAAAACGAAATTCAATACGTTATTGACCTGTGCGCAAAACTCCACACACTCACACACCTAACCCAGGAGAATTTGCAGCAGGCCCAAGAACGGCAAATCCGCCTGTACGACAGGGGCACGCGCCTTAGGGAGTTCGCACCGGGAGATAAAGTAATCGTGCTGTTGCCCACGTCGAGCTCCAAATTGATCACCAAGTGGCAAGGACCCTTTGAGGTCACACAGCGAGTCGGGGACATCGACTATGAGGTGAGGCAAATGGACAGGGGTGGGGCACAACAGATTTACCACCTCAATCTGCTAAAACTTTGGAACGAGGATCTCCCCATGGCATTGGTATCATTGGTTCCGGAGAAGGTGGAGCTGGGGCCGGAGATTCAAAAGGGAACATTGACATCACTTACCATTCCGGTCCTCTGTGGAGACCACCTCTCCCCGACCAAACTCATGGAGGTTGCCCAGTTGCAGACCGAATTTTCAGACGTCTTCTCGCCCCTGCCCAGCCGCATGCACATCATAGAACACCACATTGAGATGCCCCCGGGGGTGGTAGTGTGCAGTCACCCTTACAGGCTGCCCGAACACAAGAAAAAGGTGGTTCGGGAAGAACTCAAGGCCATGCTCGACATGGGCATCGTCGAGGAGTCCCACAGTGACTGGAGCAGCCCAGTGGTCTTGGTTCCCAAGGCCGACGGGTCAGTCCGGTTCTGTGTGGACTATAGAAAAGTCAACACGGTGTCTAAATTTGATGCGTACCCAATGCCTCGTATTGATGAGTTGCTTGATCGACTAGGCACGGCTCGTTTTTATTCGACACTGGATTTGAAAAAGGGATATTGGCAGATCCCCTTGACTCCATTAGCCTGAGAGAAAACGGCCTTTTCCACACCGTTTGGCTTACACCAGTTTGTCACACTTCCTTTTGGGCCGTTTTGGGCGCCGGCTACGTTCCAGCGGCTTATGGATAGTGTCCTCCGCCCCCACGCCACCTATGCGGCCGCATACCTGGATGATATCATAATCTATAGTAATGACTGGCCATGGCATTTACAACACCTAAGGGCCGTCCTTAGGTTGCTGAGGCGAGCGAGTCTCACAGCCAACCCAAAGAAATGTGCGATTGGGCGGGTAGAAGTACGGTATCTGGGCTTCCACTTGGGCAATGGGCAGGTGCGTCCCCAAATTAATAAGACAGCAGCGATTGCGGCCTGCCCGAGGCCGAAGACCAAAAAGGGGGTGAGAGAGTTCCTGGGGCTGGCTGGATACTATCACAAGTTTATACCTAATTATTCGGATGTCACCAGCCCGCTGACTGATCTCACTAAAAAGGGGGCACCAGATCCGGTCCAGTGGATGGAGCAATGCCGGCAGGCTTTCTCTGATGTAAAGGCTGCACTGTGTGGGGGGCCACTGTTACACTCCCCTGACTTTTCTCTCCCCTTTATTTTGCAGACGGATGCGTTGGACAGGGGGCTGGGGGCTGTTCTGTCCCAGGAGGTGGAGGGGGAGGATTGTCCAGTGCTGTACATCAGCAGGAAGCTGTCGGTGCGTGAGGGCTGCTACAGCACCATAGAAAAGGAGTGCCTGGCCATCAAGTGGGCAGTCCTCGCCCTCCGCTACTACCTAGTGGGACGCCCTTTCACCCTCTGTTCGGACCACGCACTCCTCCAGTGGCTCCACCGCATGGAGGATGCCAATGCATGGATCACCCATTGGTATCTGGTACTCCAACCCTTTAACTTCAAGCTGGTCCACAGGCCGAGGGTGCAGATGGTCGTGGCGGATTTCCTCTCCCGTCGGGGGGGAGTCAGCTGCAGGCCGGATGGCTCCCCGGCCTGAGTCGGGCGGTGGGGGTATGTGGCAGCGGGGGCGTGGTCAAGCGTTGGTCTGTGAACGGAGGGCAGAGTCAGGGAAGGTATGTGGCAGAATCACTGCACCTGATGTTAGTTAACCTGTGTTTGTGTGTCTTCCCCAGTGGCCACGCCCTATAAAAGGAGAGAGAGAGCAGAGGAAGGGAGCTCTCTCCCCAACCAGAAGACTTGTGTGTGTGCGTGCGTGTGTGGCTGGGAGAGTGTGAAAAGCTGAAAAGCTATAAATAAAAAGAGTTTTTTGAACTCAGTTCTGGCCTGCCGTACTTCTGTGCTCCACCCACCCACTCTGATCCCTACACACTTCATTAATGCAGCCACAAATGCAACTTAAAACCAGATATAAACAATATCCAGAAAACCCACCCCTTTCTCTGGGTCCGAGCTCTTTTACAATGGATTGAGGTGAAGTGGAAAACTGTCCCGAGGTCTGACAAATCAAAAGTAGAAATTCTTTCTAGAAATCATGGACACCGTGTCCTCCAGGCTAAAGAGGAGAGGGACCATCCGGCTTGTTATCAGTTCAAAGCTCAAAAGCCAGCATCTGTGATGGTACGAGGGGGCATTAGTGCACATGACATGGGTAGCTTGTACATCTGGGAAGGCATCATTAATGCTGAATGATATAAGCATGTTTCAGAGCAACATGCTGCCATCCAAACAAAATCATTTTCAGGGAAGTCCTTCATTCTTTCAGTAAGACAACGCCAAACCGCTTTCTGCACATACTAAAACTGCTTGGCTCCATATTAAAAGAGTCCAGGTGCTAAACTGGCCTGCTGCAGTCCAGACCTGTCTCCCATTTAAAACATTTGGTGCAAAATACAACGAAGGAGACCATGAACTCTTGAGCAACTGAAATTGTATATCAGGTGAGAATGGGACAACATTTCTCTTTCAAAACTACAGCAATGGGTCTCCTCAGTTCACAAACGTTTACAGAGTGTTGTTAAAAGTAGAGGTGATGCAACACACTGGTAAACACGCCCCTGTCCCAAGTTTTCTGAAATGTGTTGCTGACATCAAATTCAAAATGAGCATATATTTTTCAAAAAACAATAAAAATTTCTCGGTTTCAACATTTGACATGTTGTCTTTGTACTATTTTCAATTAAATAACAGGTTTCCATGATTTGCAAATTATCATGTTCTGTTTTTATTTATAGTTTACACAGCATCCCAACTTTTTTGGAAACAGTGTTTGTGTGTGTGTGTGTGTGTGTGTGTGTGTGTGTGTGTGTGTGTGTGTGTGAGAAAACACATACAAAAGCCAAGGTGTAACAGCAGTGCACTGCAGTGTAGTGGATGTAGTGGAAAATTAAGTGTAGTCCATGTACTGATTCTATGGAATTTCGTTTTACTTCATCCACCATAGATACATAGAAAAATAATTTTATTCATTTAGATTTTTTTGTAAAATTAATTTTATTCTTGAAAATTTTACTTTTAATTATCACTGGCATTAAATTTGCTGTTCTTTTAAGTAGGTTGTACTTAGAATTAAATTAAATTCATTTTTATTTCAATTTGACTTATTTTGACTTCAAATATATCTTAATACATCAGATGTTGTAATAAATTCATGCAAATTCTCTTTAAAATTGCTTTTAAAAAATACATTAATAAAGTGTTGACATTTAGTTTGACTTTAATGTTGAAGTATAAACATTTATGTTTAGTCTGCTCCTGTTCTCGATACACTAAATTAAAATAATTTAATATTTTTATGCCTGTATGTTGCTTTAATTTTTTTTTTTTTTGAGTTGATGAAGCTGTTACCGCCAGCACACAGGTTATTTAATGATATTATTAAATTTTTATTTGTATGCCATCTTTGGTACATTTAAAATGAAAATTAATGTGTTTATGAGTAAATAGTTACAGAAGATTAATAAGAAGTTATAAGAAATAGGTCAATATAATAAAAATAATAATAATTAAATACATTGAACAGTAAAAATAATCAAAATTTATGTTAAAAACAAAGCAAGTACATCTCAAGAGAGAAAACTGTCAAGCTTATAATTGTTTTTTAAATTAAATAATTAGAAGTGTAATAATTAAAATAAAAATATCTTTATGATGCTGTTTTTCTTTATTACAATCTACACAAAACACCACTGGATCACAGTTTGGATTGTAACAGGTGAGTTAGTGTGAGGTGGAGGTGGAGTCAGAGTCAGAGGGCGTGGCCAGGTAGGAATGGTCTGTTTCTACACACCTGCTGCTCATTCCGTCATTATCTATTTATTCCTTCATTTTACACACTGAAGGTTTCAGAGACTGAACATGGAGCATCGTGTTGTGTTTAAAGAGGTTAAGAACAAAATCCTGCAACAGGATCTTTAAATCCTGACTGCGGGCGATCTTGCTAATATTTCTATGATTATAATTTTTAAAAATGTATCTAATTATTATTCTCACTGCACTGGGAGCTTAAATAAACAAACAAACAAACAAACAAATGCATATAAGAAATAAGTTTGTGTAAAACTACCTGCCAGGGCCATGAATTTGTTTTACTTTTATTTTACACATCAGTGTTGAAAACATTTTTGTCTCCAGAATAACAAAAGAAATCAAACTGCTTGATTTGATCGGCCTTGCTGCATCTCGTGCCTGTTGATCTCGTCCCGTTATATTATTTTCTAATATTCGATTTTATCAGAGATTACAGCTGGATGAAATGGTCTGTGTTGTATTCTGTTGTTCAAATCCTATCAGAAAGAAACAATCCATTTCCCACGATCTCCTCGAGGATCATTCAGCCTTATTGATTAAACACAGCAGGGCGCAATTTTTTAATTAATCTTGTTATTTTACACAGTGAAATTTAGAACAGAGAGAGAATCTCAGAGGAGTGAAATTGTAAAGAATTTCAGAAGCAGATGAATGAAGGAAAGGCTCGAGAACCTCACTGTGGAACGCAGAACCTTGAACAGAACTCAGTGGAGTTTAATTCACATGTCGAGGGATCATCATAGCTTCAAAATAATGACTTGCAGAGAAACATGAGCACAACATGAACAAAGGACACAAAGTGAGAATGGCATCGGCCATCTTGTGTCTGCGAGCACGCTGAACTCATTAAATAAATACAATCGTATTATTTTTACACACAAACACACCATAAATGCCCTGTTGAAGTCAAAACAACGTGGTTGAAACTATGTAGGATTATGTGAAATAAATAAAATAAAATATTTTATTTACCTCTTACAGCATCCATGATAGCAAGCAAGCTAACAATTCCCTTGTACAAGGAAGTTTGCACAGACAACAAAGTTCAACAAAGTCTCGATTATTTCATTCGTACTGTGTACAGATTTGTCTTCGCTTGCTAACTTCCTAGTACGCTACCGAGGATGCTTGCTAACTCCTATGCTAGCTGAGTAAAGTGAACACCTAGTTTTAAACATGTGATGTACTGAAAAACTTATCTGCCATTTTTTTTTACTGTTTTAGCAACAAGCTAAACAAGCACTTGATTATAGCAATTTATACTATCTTTTTGATGCTGTATGCACTCCAGTGAACTCCAGGTGAATTTCTGATCAGTTGCATAAGAAATAATTTAGAGTTATAAGAGTGTTTGAGGTGATGTGAGCAATTCCAGGTTGTAGCTCTACAAAATGTGGGAAATTCCAAGGGGGTGAAAACTTATGTGCTACACGGTCATTCAGAAAGGTTTGGATTTTAATGGAGTTTTTATGTTTGGTATTAATACACTGGAGAAATTTTGCTATGTCAGACAAATGTTGACACAAATATCTTAAAAATTTTAAAGAAAAGAGTAACGAAGCAAATATACATCAACAATATTATAATGAATTAATTAAAATTTTAAATAAACATGGATAAGAAATTATTTTCTGTGCATAGATTCTTACTTTTTATTAATTATCTTTTTACCAAATTATCTTCAATGTTTAAATTAAATAATTTACCTTTCATTATTCTTCATGCTGCAGTTGAGTGTATAATTCTTATTTAGCTTTGAAAAATCTTTTTTTTTTTTTTTTGTAAACTGTCGGCTCTTTGCAGGTTGTGCTGGATGTGTCTCAGGGATCCAGATTTAAAATTTAGATTTTTTTTAATCTGTCTGTCAGGAGGTGCAGGACGATAATGCTGACAGAGAAGCTGATGGATTTACAGAGTTTGTGTCTCTACAGAGCTGTGAGGGGAAACAGGAAATAAAACATTCATTACACATCAGACAGAGACGGTTTGGAACCCATACAATGGAACTCAAACAATCATTTATTCACGGGGGGGACAGACAGAGAGAGATGGGGGAGGGGAGAGAGAGAGAGACAGACAGACAGAGAGAGATGGGGGAGGGGGGAGAGAGAGAGACAGACAGACAGAGAGAGATGGGGAGGGGAGAAAGAGAGACAGAGAGACAGAGAGAGATGGGGAGGGGAGAAAGAGAGACAGAGAGACAGAGAGAGATGGGGAGGGGAGAAAGAGAGACAGAGAGACAGAGAGAGATGGGGGAGGGGAGAGACAGAGAGAGACAGACAGAGAGAGATGGGGGAGGGGAGAGACAGAGAGAGACAGAGAGAGATGGGGGAGGGGAGAGAGAGATAGAGAGAGAGACAGAGAGAGATGGGGAGGGGAGAGAGAGATAGAGAGAGACAGACAGAGAGAGATGGGGGAGGGGAGAGAGACAGAGAGACAGACAGAGAGAGATGGGGAGGGGTGAGAGAGAGACAGAGAGAGACAGACAGAGAGAGATGGGGGAGGGGAGAGAGAGAGAGACAGACAGAGACAGACAGAGAGATGGGGGAGGGGAGAGAGACAGACAGAGAGAGATGGGGGAGGGGAGAGAGACAGAGAGAGACAGACAGAGAGAGATGGGGGAGGGGAGAGAGAGAGAGAGACAGAAAGAGACAGACAGAGAGATGGGGGAGGGGAAAGAGACAGAGAGAGACAGACAGAGAGAGATGGGGGAGGGGAGAGAGACAGAGAGAGACAGACAGAGAGAGATGGGGAGGGGGAGAGACAGAGAGAGACAGACAGACAGACAGATGGGGAGAAGGGGGAGAGAGAGAGAGATACAGACAGACAGACAGACAGAGAGAGAGATATGGGGAGAGAGAGAGAGATATGGGGGAGAGAGAGACAGAGAAAGAGAGACGGGGAATAAACATGCAACAAGTACTTTTTAAAAACAATACTTTTTTCACAAGGACGTTCAGCCTTTTCTGAAATAATAAAAATCTCTTCTATTGTTGTTGTTGTTTGTGTTTGAACAGTACAATAGCTGCCATAGAGGGAAAAATAGCTTCTTTTTAATGCACAATAATCCAAAACAAAATCATGACTTTCACATGAACTGACTTGCAGTAAGGCACAAAGTTTATGTTAAATATTCCACAATGTTTTTAGCTTTTATACAAGTAAAATTGGAAATAAAAGAAACTCATTTAAAAATATCTATAGTTTTGATTATTATAAAATATTAAACTTGCTTATTTGCTGTTTATGTTCACTATAAATTTTGAGTGAAAACATCTGTTTGAATTTATTATAAATAAAATCATTCTTATATATATAAAAAAAAATCTCCTTCTCACCCCGGGGTGGGGGTGGGGGGGTGGGGGGGGTGGTATCCATGTCATCCTCAAGCTCGGGTCCTCTACCAGAGGCCTGGGAGTTTGAGGGTTCTGCACAGTATCTTCGATGTTCCTAGGACTGCGCTCTTCTGGACTGAGGCTTCAGATGTTGTTCCTGGGATTTGCTGGAGCCACTCTCCCAGTTTGGGGGTTACTGCCCCAAGTGCCCCCACTACCACGGGGACCACGCAACCCTTGACCTTCCACATCCATTCCAGCTGCTCTTTCAACCCTTGATACTTCTCAAGTTTCTCATGTTCCTTCTTCCTGATGTTGGCGTCAGCTGGGATCGCCACATCTATCACCACCACCCTCTTCTGCTCTTTGTCCACCACCACTATGTCCGGTTGGTTAGCCAGGATCTGTTTGTCAGTCTGGAAGCTGAAGTCCCACAGAACCTTGGCCCCCCCACAGAACAAGGCCCATTGGGACTTGGGTAGTTCTATTCCGTACTGGTTGCAGATGTTCCTGTATACTATCCCAGCCACTTGGTTGTGCCTCTCCATGTACGCTGATCCAGCTAGCATCTTACATCCTGCTACTATATGCTGGACTGTTTCAGGGGCTTCTTTGCACAGTCTGCATCTTGGGTCTGATCTACTCTGGTAGATCCTGGCCTCTATGGCTCTTGTGCTTATGGCCTGTTCTTGTGCTGCCATGATTAGTGCCTCTGTGCTGTCTGTCAGTCCTGCATTATCCAGCCACTGGTAGGATTTCTTGATATCAGCCACTTCCTCTATCTGACAGTGGTACATGCCATGTAGGGGTTTGTCTCTCCAGGTTGTCTGTTCCTCCTCCTCCTCCGCACTCTCATCAGGGTTCTGCTGCCTGATGTATTCTCAGATTTTCGATGTTTCATCCTGGACTGTGGTCTTGATGCTCATTAGCCCTCGGCCTCCCTCTTTCCGCTTAGTGTATAGTCTCAGGGTGCTGGACTTGGGGTGGAACCCTCCATGCATGGTGAGAAGCTTTCTAGTCTTGATAGTCTTGGCTTCTATCTCCTCCTTTGGCCAGTTTATGATACCAGTGGGGTATCTGATGACTGGTAGTGCGTACATGTTGATGGCTCGGACCTTGTTCTTACCATTCAGCTGACTTTTCAGGACCTGCCTTACTCTCTGGAGGTATTTGGCTGTGGTTGACTTCTCATATGCATCTCCTTGGTATATGCCACACTTGATGTTGACTTGGCCTCTAGGGTTGTCTTCCACATTTTCAGTGAGTTCTGGATGAAGGTCCTTAGGTTCCTGGTGATCTTATACAGTTCCAGACATTCCAGTATCCATGTGTGTGGCATTGTAATATATATATATATATATATATATATATATATATATATATATATATATATATATATATATATAGTGTGTGTGTGTGTGTGTCATTTTTTCTTCATTAACTTCAATGTTGATTTTGTTTCAAAAATTAGACTTTTACCATATAATCAGATCAACCTCTGGTGAAATTGTCATTTTCCATTAAATGGTTTAGTGATTATACTAAATAATATTATAATAATACTTATAATAATATTAGCATAGTTTATAGTATTATTTTAATTATTAATTGTTTGCTGAGTTCTTAGTGGTTACGTGGCATCATGTGATTACTCGCTCCATCAACCTTTAGGTATAGAATAAATTACGCGAGCTTTACAGGCTCCATCACACTCATATGCTTTATTTCCTTTTTCAATTATATTTTTCTGGAACTCTTTCCAGCTGATAATATCTTCTGACATGAAGTAAGACAGTTCTGTTGAGTTAATACAAATCAAATTCCAGATGTTTATTGGCGTGTTTATATCTGGTGCATCGTTTCTGAACAGATGGGCCGTGGGGTTTGGCTGAAGATAACAGCACTCAGATTTCAGCGTGTTTCCGGCAAAAATCGTTGCAGATGCTTTTCGTAAACAACGCCGTTTGTTTCCTGTGTCACACACAACGGGATTTTAACGTATCTCCAGACTGAACCGTGGGGAATTTCTCTTTCCGTAATTTACAGTCTGAAGATGTGTCGTGATGCTCCATCACTCTGTTCTGGATTTTGAGAAACAGCTGTTTATGAAGCAACAGTTGAGGCTGCAATTGGGCTGCCAGTAAAACAACCACAGTATTGTTTTTTTTAAAATATGCATTAATATTAATAAAATAAATGTACTGCTAATGCAGTATTTTATGAACATTATCAATATTATTCATATTATCATTATATTGCTTTATTAATTTGCACTAGCAGTGCTAGCACAAACTGTTACTCTTACTCAGGATCTGTCTACTTTCTTCTTCTTCTTTTTCTTCTTCTTATTATTATTGTAATGTTTTTAGGACCCTATTTCTCCCTCAGTTTTCAACCAATCATCACCACATTTCACATAAGGAATACCTCTGGGCTGAATTACATTGCTATGACCTTTGGTGCTGATCTGGATCACGGAACCGGAATGATTCATGAAAATTATTTTTTTTTCAATCACTTATAACTCAGTCAACGTTCATGATTTTTCCTCACTAAGTGTCATTCTCTATCTCTTAACATTATGGAGCTATAGGGTATGGAGAGCAGACGTCCCGGTTTGTAACAGCTAGTGCAAATTACTGTGACAGTCTCTGTCTAGTAATGAATTGAAATTTGTATATTTTTATGTCTGTAATCAGCTGCATCCTGCACCACTTCTTAACTTTGTGAATTCTATCCAAGAACATTGCTTTGTTTTCCATCGTTTCGTGACATCTTTCACAACGTCCGTACTAAAGCCTCGACTTGGCCTCTAATCTCCCAGTGACGAGTCTGTAAACAAACAAGGAAACTAATCATCAGTAATTTGTGGTTAATCATCCGGTTAACAGCTTTCACTCTGTGGCACTTCAACACGGATAATATTTCCATCAGTGAGAAATGGCTCAAAGTGTAAAGCGAGGAAGAAGAGAAAATAAAATAAAATATCCCTCTTTAATTTGGCAGTGATAAATAAAGCCATGAATTTAGCTTTGAAAACATCGACCAACAGTCTGTGAGCCGAACTTAAACAACAATACCACACTCAAAAACTCAACAAAATAATATTTGTCCTAAATAAATGTTACAGCACAAATGTAGCATTTAATCCTGATTTATCACTTGAGCTCAGGAAAGTTGTGATAACTCGTAATTAACGAGTTAACTACAGTATTAAGTCCTGGCTTCCACGTGACTGTCTGTGTTCACACAGTGCTGCAGTCTCACCTGCATACTTTATGTGCATCCAGAGGATTAAAAGCAACATCCACTAGGTGGCGCATAAGAGCCAAAACGTCCCTGTCCATCACATTTCCACATCGAATGATAAAATGTGGGGCGGCACGGTGGTGTAGTGGTTAGCGCTGTCGCCTCACAGCAAGAAGGTCCTGGGTTCGAGCCCCGGGGCCGGTGAGGGCCTTTCTGTGCGGAGTTTGCATGTTCTCCCCGTGTCCGCGTGGGTTTCCTCCGGGTGCTCCGGTTTCCCCCACAGTCCAAAGACATGCAGGTTAGGTTAACTGGTGACTCTAAATTGAGCGTAGGTGTGAATGTGAGTGTGAATGGTTGTCTGTGTCTATGTGTCAGCCCTGTGATGACCTGGCGACTTGTCCAGGGTGTACCCCGCCTTTCGCCCGTAGTCAGCTGGGATAGGCTCCAGCTTGCCTGCGACCCTGTAGAAGGATAAAGCGGCTACAGATAATGAGATGAGATGATAAAATGTGGGGCGGCACAGTGATGTAGTGGTTAGCGCTGTTGCCTCACAGCAAGAAGGTCCTGGGTTCGAGCCCCGGGGCCGGCGAGGGCCTTTCTGTGTGGAGTTTGCATGTTCTCCCCGTGTCCGCGTGGGTTTCCTCCGGGTGCTCCGGTTTCCCCCACAGTCCAAAGACATGCAGGTTAGGTTAACTGGTGACTCTAAATTGAGCGTAGGTGTGAATGTGAGTGTGAATGGTTGTCTGTGTCTATGTGTCAGCCCTGTGATGACCTGGTGACTTGTCCAGGGTGAACCCCGCCTTTCGCCCGTAGTCAGCTGGGATAGGCTCCAGCTCGCCTGCGACCCTGTAGAACAGGATAAAGCGGCTACAGATAATGAGATGAGATGATAAAATGTTTAGCGGTTTCATGCACAGTGATGTTGAACACACTGACGAGTTCTGTTTCTCTTAAACTTTCAGCTGTCATCATGATTATCATCATTATCTTTGTTTACTAATACTGTAACAAGCATGGATTTCTGAGCATGTGCACAAGCAATGCTCCAAACAACCTGAGGATATGTGTGGCAGCCATCTTGTGTTTCCAGTCAGTCGTTTGGTGGAATTCATCTTGTAATTTATCTGTTGTGCCTTTTTTTTTTAAGGAACGTCTCAGATTTAGCTTTAAATCCTCCTTCTCACTTCTTTGGTGAAGTTGCTATTGACTGCAGGGGAAAAAAAGGAATTAAAAAATAAACCCTGGTCTGTCTTTTCATTTTTTAAATTTGTTTTTAAAGAAATTGTTACTGTAACTGGAAGAGCTGGTATACCAAGTGCCAGTCATTTGGAATTTCCCTCCCCTGTTACCTCAACAACAGAAACTTAAGTAACTTCTTCCTTTTGGTCTCTTTGTGCCTGAGCGATTCTTATCAAAAATCCATCTTGCTATAATAGTTCGCATTTTTTGATCATGGTGAGTAGATCTGCCTCATATCTTCTTGTGAAAAGTGTAAAAAGAACAGAAATTAGTGAGATGGCATCACTACGATTGACATAATCGCATCTGCAGGAAACTAAAAGTGGGCCGAGTACTGAGCCTTGTGGTACACCATGGAGAAAATGATGCACCTCGGACATATTCAACTTGAATCACAAAATATCACCACAATAGCTTCAGTGTTTGACTCATTTTCCTTGTGAAAAGCTTTCAAAAGCTTCAAGTGTCTAAAAGTTGTATGGAGTCGACAGAACGAGTCGCGAGTCACTTGCAGCAGCTTGGTGAGATGAGTGTGAGCGGTGTTATTCAGCAGACACTCATGCTTGATGTAGCACAGTTAATTAAATTTGTAGAACTGACATTTGGAAAACATACATGATGATCAGTGTGAATGAGCCGCACGGTGGATTAGTGTTCTGACCCAGCCAAGAGATTTTCTCATTAAAAGTTACAACAAAGACTATGAAGGTTCTGCTTGTGTGAGTGATTAAACCAAGCTGTGGGTCTTGTTCAATTTAACAACACCGAGGCCTTTAATCACAGCCATGTCCAAAAATATGGCTTTAATTCATCATTAATCAAGCAATAATACAGCTTTGTCAGATCATATTTCTCATCATGAGTCTGAAACCGGTGCATTCTGATTGGATGAAAGCCGTACAGCGTTAGACCTTGAAACTCATTATTTTAAAAAAGAAATATTTTTGTCCTCTTATTAATTTTAATCATAGAAACCTATTGAAGAACAGTGTGAGCCGTTGAATGCCGTTTTTTTTTCTTCCCCTGAATGTGTTCATTATCAACATAACATCGGTTTTAGACTTTTCTGGAAGTTCTGTGTTTATTCCGTGACTCTGGATGTTTCTGCAGTGAGTTTTGTCTCACACAGCGTGCCTGTTGAACATTCCATAATCAAACTCACAGGGGTTCTGACATCGTGTGTGAGATTACAAATCACAGATAAGTCATTAGTGAAGAAGAAAGAAAGAAAGCACAACTTTATTCATCACACACGAGAAATTTCCTTTCTGCATTTAACCCATCTGAAGCAGTGAACACACACACATGCACAATGAGCGCACACACACACACACACACACACACACACACACCCAGAGCAGTGGGCAGCCATGCTAACAGCACCCAGGGAGCAGTTGGGAGTTCGGTGCCTCACTCAAGGGCACCTCAGCACAAGGCCGTCCCATGTTAACCTAACTGCATGTCTTTGGACTGTGGGGGAAACCAGAGCACCCGAAGGAAACCCACGCGGACACGGGGAGAACATGCAAACTCCACACAGAAAGGCCCTCGCCGGCCACGGGGCTTGAACCCAGGACCTTCTTGCTGTGAGGTGACAGCGCTAACCACTACACCACCGTGCCGCCCAAGGTTCATGATGATTTATGCTGTTTGTTTTCGTGTTTGCTCAGAAACAAAGACATATCAGGTTCAGTACAAACCTGAAAGGTCAAAGGTCAAACGAATAGTGATTATGAGAAGCAGCTTCCATGGTTTTTGATGAAGATCATGAAGTTCTGTCCGGAATCTTTTGTGAATTATGTATATTTTTAAAAAAAGAATATGATCTAATCCATATTGTGTTTGTGCTCGAGAGTTACCATACAGCATGTAGATATGAAGAGCTCCTCTGAAAACACAGTGCCGGGCTCAGCTGGAAAAAAGTAAAAAAAAAAAAAAAGCATTATTATTTGTTCCTGAAAGGCCCTTATCTGGGTCACGTCTGGAACACACACGCACACACAGACACGCACATTCTTGTACTTCTATCATTGTGAGGACTCATTGACATAATACATTCTCTCACCCCTTATCCTAACCTTAAAGCAGATATGCAGAGCATTTATTTTTAAATATATTTCTGAGTGGATAGTATCTCCATCCTTGACTCTTGTATGCGGCATAAATGGGAATTTAAAAAATATATATTTTTGAGAGTTAAAATCGACCACAAAGTTGGCATTCAAGCTGCCCCGCTGAGCCAGCCAGTCCTGAGTGTGTGACGTCACAGCGGGAACCGGTTTTAAAGTGCATATCCTGGACCAAATTCGTTTTTTTTTTATATGAAAGTATGTCCTTTTACACACTCATCCAGAAGGGTAATTTTTCACAAGGCCATCTGTCTACAGCAGAAAAAAATAAAATAAAACGCGTCTGGAAAAATCCCAAGGGAGTCTGGAGCCAGATTCGTGGCGTCACCTGTGGAAGCGCCAGCAGGCTGTGCGAGCTTTGCACGGTTTCAGTGCACAGCCTGTGTAGACCAAGTTTAGCAGTGAGCAATTTTGCATTGAAATATGGAATTGTTGCCTGAGCGCAATGTTACTTCACCTTTGGATGAAGAATGTAATGTTGCTACACCCTCCTACGATACATCTGTTAACCATTTTAATAATTACGTGATAACGTTGAAGAAATTTGCAGAAAACCACCAGGTCGTTTTCTCATAAACAAACCAGCGCTGACGTAGGATTCAGAAAGAGGCGTCCCGCACGTGACGTCACGAAAATCAGTGTTTCCCGGGAAATCCAAATGGCAAGTTTTTTCAGAGGCGGACCAATTTGCCTCAAATGGCTTGATTTCAACTGAATTTTTCTGGTATTGCGCAAGGTAAAAAAATTGCACAAAATGCAAAATGTGACAGATATTTGACCAAAGTTTAATATAAAATTGGAGAATTACATTGATCTTGCGCCTGAATTTACCCGTGATATGCACTTTAAGGCCGAGGCCTTTTACAGCTATAGACCAAAGTCACATCAATAAAAATTTATGGTGAAAGTAAGAAATAGCGTTACCGACTCGCTCAACTAAGACTGATTTGACTTCACTGATTGTGGGTTGACTCTCATTAAAACAGGATGGGTGTCATAACTTATGCAACATACATGTACATGCATGCGTTTTCACTGATAAAACGTAAAAGGCTCATTAAATAATCAGATGAACTGAGACAATCACATTCTGAAGCAAATTAAATAATCTTATACCGATAACTTAAAAACACACAATACAAGTTACATGGATTAATCTAAATGCAGGTAAACGAGTGTTGTTGTTTTTGTTGTTTTGTATCCAAATGAGAGTCGGAGCTTACCCGTCTGTGTTCTCGTTTCTTGAAGGCTGACCTTATGGCCGATTGTTTTGAAACAATCTGACTTTCAGTTGTTCCTTCAGTTCTCCGTTCATTTACTTCTTCCACGTAAGGGCGAGATGGCAGCAATATCCAGTGTAGAAATCACACGGCTGCTCCACTCATTCTCTCCATACGGAGTACTCCGCCATTACTGCTCGGCTCAGGCAATTACTAAAACCCAGGACAGAACAGGACGTCACCGGTTTTAGCAACAACAGCGGAGAGGTCACTGCCCGAGCGATATGTCCCGTTCCGTCCCAGGTTTTAGCAACAACCCTCGGCTCACGCTCCAGGAGGACTGGTGCAACTGAACTTTGCTTTTTTAAATAAATAAATAAATAAATAAATACTTTCCTTTTCTTTTAGTTTTCTTTTTCTTTAATTGTTGGTACTGCACCCTCTGTCAATACAGGCTTATAGCCAACGCTCCTCAACAGATCAGAGGTCTCGTACGAGTCTTCAGTAAAATGTGCAGAGCAGAGGAGAGACCACTTCATAGGCGCCCAATGTGTGCGTGAACTTCTAGCAAAATGAGTCCAAATCTTTGCAGTTTGAACATTTTTGGACCATGAATGCAACATAAATCCACCTTCTGTCGTGTTGCTGGCAGGTGCACCAACACATCTACATGGCATGGCGATAAATTAGCTCAAAATGGAGGATCGGAGTTGCAGTCAGCTCTGTGTTTTAGTATAGCGGAAATGGCGATGAGACCGATAGACTTCCTGCTGTGACGTTACGGACGTCAAGGTCATTCACTCAGACCGCTACCTATATAAATCACAATACTTCAGCAATACTCAAGTCTGTCAGCCGTGGTCAAAGAACTTTTGTGTTCAATGCAATTAAGTCGTGGAATGATCTGGCAAACAGCATTTGGTCAAGCCAGTCTCTCTCTCTCTCTCTCTCTCTCTCTCTCTCTAGTTTTATGCACAAAGTAAAGAGGCATCTATTTAACGGCCTTCAGGCAGCACGGAGGGGGCAGGTTTAAATGATTCTGATCAGTTTAATGTAACTGGGCTGTCGTTTGCTTTCTGCAGGTTCTGCGATCGGGTTCTTGATGTGATCTTTCTGTGGTGCTCAACGACACGGTGCTACTCTTGGGTGCATTATAATACATTTGCATCTTGCCTTTTATATCCATGTTTATCCAGCAATTCATTCATTCATTCATTCATTCATTTATTTATTTGTTGTTTTTTTTGGTGCTTTTAAAGGTTTTTTTTAATTATTCTACTCAGTGCCATTTGTACAAATGTAGTATTGATAATACACTTAATTTTATTATTAATTAGTTAACATGGTGCCATCCTGAAACTTTTCTTCAGGATGGACCACAATGGAAATGTGTTTCACACTTTGTTGTGTGATCCTCAGTTAAGTTTCATCTATTTAGCTCAATTGTACCGTACATTAGTATATTGTCCTTCTTGCATGTAATTTTACCTTAATAAATCTATCTATTTATCTATCATCAGCATCATCCTCATCTCATCTCATTATCTGTAGCCGCTTTATCCTGTTCTACAGGGTCGCAGGCGAGCTGGAGCCTATCCCAGCTGACTACGGGCGAAAGGCGGGGTACACCCTGGACAAGTCGCCAGGTCATCACAGGGCTGACACATAGGACAAGTTTACATTAGACCGTATCTGTCTCGTTTTCTTCGTGGATGCACTGTCCGTTTACATTAAACCGCCTGGAAACGCCGGGAAACGGGAATCCGCCAGGGTCCACGTATTCAATCCAGATCGTGTCAGCTCCGATGCTGTGTAAACATTGAGAATATGTGGATACGCTGTGCTGAGCTCTAGCTGGCGTTGTCATTGGACAACGTCACTGTGACATCCACCTTCCTGATTCGCTGGCGTTGGTCATGTGACGCGACTGCTGAAAAACGGCGCGGACTTCCGCCTTGTATCACCTTTCATTAAAGAGTATAAAAGTATGAAAATACTGCAAATACTGATGCAAATACTGCCCATTGTGTAGTTATGATTGTCTTTAGGCTTGCCATCCTTCCACTTGCAAGTGGTAAGTGATCTGCGCTGAGAGCACACACACAGCGGCTCAGTCCCGAATCACAGCTTGTGCACTTCACTCGCGCGCTCTGTGAGCTGCGCAGGGCCGGAGTGTGCACCCTCCAGAGGGCACTCGCTATTCAGGGCGGAGTGATTTGGAGCGCAGGATGCCTGCGGAGCCGAGCGTATCCGTGTATTGGTGTTGCTGTGTGCACGCAAATCGTTTTAAAAACGTTAATCTGATGATCCGCTGATACGGTCTAATGTAAACATGGGCATAGACACAGACAACCATTCACACTCACATTCACACCTACGCTCAATTTAGAGTCACCAGTTAACCTAACCTGCATGTCTTTGGACTGTGGGGGAAACCGGAGCACCCGGAGGAAACCCACGCGGACACGGGGAGAACATGCAAACTCCGCACAGAAAGGCCCTCGCCGGCCACGGGGCTCGAACCCAGGACCTTCTTGCTGTGAGGCGACAGTGCTAACCACTACACCACCGTAACACCCTATTTATTTATTTATTCATAATTTTTTTATTATTTACTGTTTGATCTCAAACGCATTAAGAAGGTAAGAAACTCGTCCACTAATTACCTTTTGATGAGACACAGCTGTTAATTGAAAAGTATTCCAGGCGACTCCCTCATGAAGCTGGTTAAGAGAATGACAATAGTGTACAAAGCATCTTCAAGGGAAAAACTGGATCTAAAATATCAAACATATTTTGTTTTTTAACACTTTTTCGTTTACCACATAATTCCCTATATGTTCCAGATGTTATTTCAGAGTTTTGATGTCTTCAGTTTTGTTCTCCAGTGTAGAGAATAATCACAATACAGAAACACCTATGAGTGAGTCGATCCCTTTATCTGTACATATCAATAATAATAATAATAATAATAATAATAATAATAATAATAATATTTTAGTGAAATACTGTATTTGTTAACTTCTGGTGTATTAATGTCCTTTGAGTCCATTAGTAGGTAAATAGTTCTTATTTCTTTTATTTATTGTATTTTTAGATATACAGTACAAATCCACAGTATACAGGATGTGTTATATTCTGTGTGACTATTTTTAATGTTTTAAATTAATTCCTCTCTCTCTCTCTCTCTCTCTCTCTCTCTCTCTCCTGAAGTCTGTGTGTCACCTAAAATGAGTGATCGCTGCAGAAAGACGTTGTGCATTTTTAGCCTCTAACCCAGGACATTAGAGAAACCATTGGCTCGTCCAAATCCAATTAGGATTCGAGTAAACCGCATTATTGTACCATTACGGCTAATTGACCTCTCGGAAACCTGTTAGTGGCCTGCTGAGGAGGAAATGCTGCAAATGCACTTATGAGCTTATCAAAATAAAATAAAAAAAACAGACTGCAGGCTGGATCACAACAGCATCCGAGATCCGAGCACATTTCATCCTGTCTTTATATGTCCCATTTTATCAGCCTCGTATCCCTGTTATTCTCTCTGCTGCAGGAAATCTCCACTTTCGATGCGTGCTGTGATAACTAACTGAGATCTAAGTGGCGTTGGGTTTGCGAGACGTTGTTTTGAACCCTGTGGTAAAAGTCAAACATCTGAGAAACCAGTTAATAAATCAGTACAGGAGCATGGAAGGTCATTTTGTAAGACTTTATATGAATGTGAGATTCATTAAACCTTTATGGAAAATAATATGGATAAATAAATCAAAAGTGTTTGGAGATTCATGTTTTAGCTACCGTGTGTTTTTTTTGTTTTGTTTTGTTTTTTACAATATTAAAAAAAATAAGACTACAACTGATATCTTTTTGATGCTTTATTCCACTTACACCACAGCAACTCAAAACAATTACAATTTTTACTTATAAATTTACTTTATCATACTTTTTTGGGGAAGCTGTAGCCTGAAGGTTAGCGGAGCAGCTTTGGGACTAAAAGGTCGCCGGTTCAATTCCCTGGACCAGCAGGAATGGCTGAAGTACCCTCGAGCAAGGCACCAAAACCCCACTTGCTCCCTGGGTGCTGTCGTATAACTGCCCCCTGTTCTGGGTGTGTGTGTGTGTGTGTGTGCATATGTGTGTTCACTGCTTCAGATGGGTTAAATGCAGAGGAGGAATTTCGCTGTGCTTGAGTGTACATGTGACAAAAATAAAGGCTTCTTCTTCTTTATTTCCATTATAACAGTTATAAACAATCACTCACTGGAAATTTCTGTGTCCTGGAAGTTCCTTATAAAACTTACAAAGCACTGACACTGGAGACTCCTCCCGTAAACGTTCTCACCACATCACTGTTTTTGATGTGTTTACATTAAGTATCTGCCTGTGAAAGTCTCTGTGAATGAGCTGTTACTATAGTGTGTGTGTGTGTGTGTGTGTGTGTGTGTGTGTGTGTGTGTGTGTGTGTGAGACCTTTCATTTATACATATGTTTCTAACATCTGAGTTTCAAACCACATTTCGATTTTCATCAATTTTCTCATCATTAACGTCTGACTCATACACCACATTCCTGATGACCTTTGACCTCAATCTGTCAACAGATGTTTGATTTGATGGTGACCTTTGACCTCTGTCAAATTTTATGGTTTCAAAAGCCACGTACCTTTTTCTTTTATATGATATCCTGTGATTTATAGTAATTTAATTATGGATTTAATGAATATTGGTAGCTCTTCCTTGACGCTTCATCGGGTTCTTCAGGTGGTTCCTCTCTGGGAACTCTTAAAAGGGTCCATCTAGAGTCCTATAAGGGTTCCAAGAAGGAATTTTTGGAAGATAAGAACCCATTAGTTATCCAGCGAACTCTGAAATAACTCTATATGAAATGCATTGCATCATATTTGAAAAACAACAACAACAGCCTTATACAATTTTTAATATGTATTTATAAATTTTATAATTGTGCGGTCAGATTCAGAGCTCGTGTCTCTCACCGGTCCTCGTGACACAATTGCTAACTGCTCTTTCTCTGTAGTAAATAAAGGAAGAATGGCATTCATTATTTATTGAAAATGGAGGACTTTCTCCTAAATCATCTCACCCGGGTTCTGCGGGCCCTCACCGCTGTCGCCTCATTAATTCCTGATGAGAGTTTCATCGAAACAGATCCGTCACGTGGACCTGAGAGGAGCCGAAACCGTGCGCCGGCATTTACATGTTCGTTTCAAGGAGCCGGGGTTCAGAAAGACGTCTCAGGGGTTTCGGGGGAAAAATGAGGAAGATGAGAGCCCTCGTGTTGTAGCTACGCAATAAAGTTCTGATTGAACAGGATCATGATTTCGCATCAGAGCTCAGACTTAATGATGTTGGGTTTTTTAGTTTTTTTGGAGCTGAGTAAACCTTTCCGTGTGTATTTCACTTTTTTTTTTTAGGTAGAATTTTTATTTTTGTGAAAAGATCACAGTGAACAGGCCAGAAACCGCCGCTGTCATTTCTTATTGTTTGGGAAAGAAATGTTCTCCTCTCGTGTCCTCTCGGCTCCAGAGCCTCCACTGGGATGAGATCTGTCCAAACTTAAAAATTAACGTCTGTGAAAGTTCCATCTGCAGGCTAAATAAAACGTTTCATGTCCTCGTTCCTCGTGTCCTCGTGCCTCACGCTTAACCCTGACGTTCTGTTCTGACCCATTTATAAACTCATCCAGAAAATGGAAACTTATTAAACCTGAAACGTGTCGCATTGCTGGATTTTGACACCATGATCGATTTTATTTAAGATGATGATGATGGTCTGTTTTTCATATAAATGAATGAATAAATAATAAATGTGAGACCTTATTAGTGTGGAACTGTTGACGTTTATGGAAGAAGGTGAAGCCGTACCTTCAGGACTGTGTGGTTTCTCAGTGAGAAGCTGCCAGAGAGAGAACAGAGAGACTGGTGAAGGAACGACTGTCCATCTGTTGCTGCTGTAACGTCAGTGAGAAATGTGTTGGTAAATCTCGGTGGTGTAAGAGGAATAAAACTCTCAGCAACGTGCTGTTAGAGAAAAAGAGTCGGCCGCAGGCTGGTGACCGTAACGCTGCGTCATCAGCACGACATTTTTACAGAAGAGTTTTCTTTATGATCACTTTATAAAAAGTCCCTGATGGTTTGAAGTGTACTGTTTTAAATTCAGTCAAATCCTAAACAAACAAACAAACAAACAAACAAACAAACCCAGAGCTCTTTGTGTTTAAATATCACAGGAAATGACGGTTGTTTATCTGCTGAGCACAAAAGCAGGAGATCATTTTTTTTCCCTCCTGAACTCATTTTCCTCGAACATTCTTTAATGGAGTGTAAAATGTAATGGACATTTATTAAACAGCATAATTAAAACGCTCTTTTATTCAGCGATTAAGCAAAACAGTGGTCGATATTCGCCTTGCAGATGCTTTATTCAGGCCTCTCTCTCTCTCTCTCTCTCTCTCTTTCTGCTTTACTTCATTTCCCTGAAATATCTTTAAAACATCAGAGTTCCTTGCTGAACCACTAAAACCCCGTCAGCCTGATCTCGAGCTGCGCTTACCGTACATCCCCGTCACTATTTACCTTTAATGCATTTTACATCCTGGAGGTTTTCATACAGTGGAAGAGGGAGAAGGGGGATGGGTACAAGTCAGAAAAAAGAAGAAGAAGAGGGAAATGAAGGAAGAAATAAAAGTAAGAATAGATAGAGAAAAGGGGAAAGGTCAAGAGAAAGAAAAAATTAAAGATAAGTGTGAGAAGGAGGGAAGGAAGAGCAAAATCACAGGCAAACAATAAGAGTAATTAAAGAAAGAGAAAATACTGAAAGTGAATAAGTACTGAAGCAAAGTACTAACAGAAAGAAAGAAAGAAAGAAAGAAAGAAAGAAAGAAAGAAAGAAAGAAAGAAAGAAAGAAAGAAAGAAAGAAAGAAAGTGAATACAACCCCGATTCCAAAAAAGTTGGGACAAAGTACAAATTGTAAATAAAAACGGAATGCAATGATGTGGAAGTTTCAAAATTCCATATTTTATTCAGAATAGAACATAGATGACATATCAAATGTTTAAACTGAGAAAATGTATCATTTAAAGAGAAAAATTAGGTGATTTTAAATTTCATGACAACAACACATCTCAAAAAAAAAAGTTGGGGCAAGGCCATGTTTCCCACTGTGAGACATCCCCTTTTCTCTTTACAACAGTCTGTAAACGTCTGGGGACTGAGGAGACAAGTTGCTCAAGTTTAGGGAGAGGAATGTTAACCCATTCTTGTCTAATGTAGGATTCTAGTTGCTCAACTGTCTTAGGTCTTTTTTGTCGTATCTTCCGTTTTATGATGCGCCAAATGTTTTCTATGGGTGAAAGATCTAGACTGCAGACTGGCCAGTTCAGTACCCGGACCCTTCTTCTACGCAGCCATGATGCTGTAATTGATGCAGTATGTGGTTTGGCATTGTCATGTTGGAAAATGCAAGGTCTTCCCTGAAAGAGACGTCGTCTGGATGGGAGCATATGTTGCTCTAGAACCTGGATATACCTTTCAGCATTGATGGTGTCTTTCCAGATGTGTAAGCTGCCCATGCCACACGCACTAATGCAACCCCATACCATCAGAGATGCAGGCTTCTGAACTGAGTGCTGATAATGACTTGGGTCGTCCTTCTCCTCTTTAGTCCGAATGACACGGCGTCCCTGATTTCCATAAAGAACTTCAAATTTTGATTCGTCTGACCACAGAACAGTTTTCCACTTTGCCACAGTCCATTTTAAATGAGCCTTGGCCCAGAGAAGACGTCTGCGCTTCTGGATCATGTTTAGATATGGCTTCTTCTTTGAACTATAGAGTTTTAGCTGGCAACGGCGGATGGCACGGTGAATTGTGTTCACAGATAATGTTCTCTGGAAATATTCCTGAGCCCATTTTGTGATTTCCAATACAGAAGCATGCCTGTATGTGATGCAGTGCCGTCTAAGGGCCCGAAGATCACGGGCACCCAGTATGGTTTTCCGGCCTTGACCCTTACGCACAGAGATTCTTCCAGATTCTCTGAATCTTTTGATGATATTATGCACTGTAGATGATGATATGTTCAAACTCTTTGCAATTTTACACTGTCGAACTCCTTTCTGATATTGCTCCACTATTTGTCGGTGCAGAATTAGGGGGATTGGTGATCCTCTTCCCATCTTTACTTCTGAGAGCCGCTGCCACTCCAAGATGCTCTTTTTATACCCAGTCATGTTAATGACCAATTGCCAATTGACCTAATGAGTTGCAATTTGGTCCTCCAGCTGTTCCTTTTTTGTACCTTTAACTTTTCCAGCCTCTTATTGCCCCGTCCCAACTTTTTTGAGATGTGTTGCTGTCATGAAATTTCAAATGAGCCAATATTTGGCATGAAATTTCAAAATGTCTCACTTTCGACATTTGATATGTTGTCTATGTTCTATTGTGAATACAATATCAGTTTTTGAGATTTGTAAATTATTGCATTCCGTTTTTATTTACAATTTGTACTTTGTCCCAACTTTTTTGGAATCGGGGTTGTAAGTATTGAAACAAAGTACTAAAAGAAAGAAAGAAAGAAAGAAAGAAAGAACTGAAAGAAAGTGAATAAGTACTGAAACAAAGTACAGACAGACAGACAGAAAGAAAGAAAGAAAGAAAGAAAGAAAGAAAGAAAGAAAGAAAGAAAGAAAGAAAATACTGAATGAAAGAAAGAAAATACTGAAAGTGAATAAGTACTGAAACAAAGAACTAACAGAAAGAAAGAAAGAAAGAAAGAAAGAAAGAAAGAAAGAAAGAAAGAAAGAAAGAAAGAAAGAAAGAACGAAGTGAAAGAAAGTGGATAAGTAGTGAAACAAAGTACTCACAGAGAAAGAAAGAAAGAAAGAAAGAAAGAAAGAAAGAAAGAAAGAAAGAAAGAAAGAATACTGAAAGTGAATAAGTACTGAAACAAAGTGCTGACAGAGAGAGAGAAAGATTCAAAGAAAGAGAAAGTACTGAAAAAAGAAAACAAAGTACTGAAAGAAAGGAGAAAGTAAAAGAACACACACACACACACAGCTTTAAGAGGATGTGATTTGGGTTGCAGTGTTAATGAGTGAACCGGCGTTAAGAGCATTATGGTGATATTACAGTGGATTAGCGTAAGGCCCTGGATTAGCCGCGCAAATAAAATTAGCAATAAAGTGAGTGGAGAAAATTCAGAATATTGTTTTGTGCGTCCTCTGCCTCCGGTCTCATCACTCTTAATTAAATCTGGAGTTAACCTCCGGCTCGAACGATCAACTGAACCTCCGTCTTTCAGAACAGGATCGCTTCGATCGATGATGAATGAATCAGGAGAATTAAAAAATAAATCCTTTTGGTAATGAAATGAAATTTAATATGCAGGAAAAACGATCCGTGTATTTCGTTCTTTTTCTCCAGAAGTTGGTGTGTTGATAAGTACGAGATGTTGGAGAGGTGGGTTGGGTTTTTTGAGTAAATGTAAATATGGCGTCGTGCATCACACATTTCTGCTTCCTCTGAATGTCACATCTCCAGTTTCGTCTCCGAAGACTCGTCTGTGTTAAATATAGTGCGCTGTAAACGGTGTCTCTTTCAGATCAAGACATTTCTGCAGTCAGTGTTTGTTTCTTTATCAGCAGCAGCAGTGTATCATGGGTAATGGAGTCTTTTAGACTGAAAAGAAAAGCTTACAGAGAAAGAGACAGAAACAAAAAGATTAAAATTAACAAGGGAGGAAAAAGTGACAGAGAGACGGGATTAATAAACAAAATAATTGAGAGGTTGAACAAATGGTGGAGAAAGAAGGGAGGAGGGAGAGAGAGAGAGAATGATGTAAAGGGAGCAATAGAACAGTGGAGAGTCAGGAAGACAGTGTCAGACAGACAGACAGACAGACAGGTAGAATAATGGAATGAAAATGACAGAGACAGACAGAATGGAGGAGAGAAAGACAGTATGGTGGATAGAAAGATGGAGAAAGAGATAGTGGTGGAGACTGAGACAGAATAATGGAGAGACAGATGGAAAGATAGACAGAATCTTGATGAGAGAGAGAGAATGTAAGAGAGAGTAATTATTAGAGACAAACAAGGACACAGACAGACAGAATAATAGAGAGACAGACAGAATGAATTTGAGAGATAGACAGAATGCCAGAGCAACAGACAGAATTAGAGAGAGAGAGAATGATAGACAGAGAGAATGATAGAGATATAAAATGAGAGAGACAGAATCAGAGAGAGAGAGAGAAAGCGACGTGTCTTCTTGACTCTGTGATGGTGAATGATCTTGTGTTTTCCCTCATTAGTGTGATGTGATGTAATATGAATATATAATAAGCTCATGAATATTCATATGCCTGAGGCCTCATTAACGGTGTGAGTGTGTAACACGTCCCCATGACAGACTCTTCTCTGTCCCTCTGTCCTGAGGCTTGAATATTACGCCTTGTCTGAGCGCCTCGACGCTGGGGTGGTGTGAGGGGGCGGAGTCACTGTTACCACCGCTAACGGCTCTACAGCGCCTCCTTGAGTGTTTTATTTCTCTTATACTGCAGTGAACTGCCAAAAATTACAATATTTCATTTATTAATAATAAAACAACATGAAATGTTTATCCATTTCTGGTTACAGTTTAATGTTGTGCGATCAGCAGCGCTGTGTTACGAATAAAATCCTTGTGAGTAAACACTGGGGAATAAACATGCACTACGAAGAACGTAGTATAGTTTTAACAGGCTTTAATATTCAAACTTCAAAAAAAATTCAGTTTCATTATTCATGATCTTGGTACTCATATAAATAAACCAATAATAATAATAATAATAATAATAATAATAATAATTATTATTATTATTATTATTGAGACTGTTCTTCCTTTCAGACCAACAGCAGACAAGAAAGTAACACAAGCACAACAGAGAATAAATATGAAATAAACAACAACAGCATCATCATCAACAACAACAAAACCTACTGGAGAAATAAATAGTTTAAAATGAATTTATATGAAATGACGTCGAAGCCATAAACTGCTCCCTCAGGTTACAGATGTCCTTCTTTCCTTTCACTGTTTTCATTCTGTTTAAGTTCTGTAAATAGACTGATTATAAAATCCTCTTATTTTATTGATTTGTAATTCAGAAGGCACTTATAAAATAAAACACTGCTATTCTTCTTCTTCTTCTTCTTATTATTATTATTATTATTATTAAAGTCTCACACACACACACACACACACACACACCTTCTCCTCAGACGAACACAAAAGTCCGTCTCATTACCAAAGTCACCTAAACCCTCTACAGAACGGCGAGGTCGTGTTGATGAGGTTTAGAGCTGAGCTGTAATCAGGTTTGTCCTTTTCATACGGAGAAGCACAAAAGCCCAAATAATGAAAGGTCCTCATCGGAGCTTCCTGAGATTAATACCCAACATGCCATATTGCTTTTCATATTTCCGAGTTTTTATCAGTGAATACGCTCTTGAGGGAATCCTGCGTCTTGTCGTATTATTTGCTTCCGCGCTGCACCGCGCTGGTTCACACTGTTAGCTTTTACAGTTTGTCCTCTGGTTATTGATTAAAACTAGGACTACAAAGTTGAATTCTGGGTAAAATGTTCTATTTCTGTTGCTGTTGGAGTTTTGAGATGTTTTGTTGTTGCAAACACACACCGTGTCAATCTGTCGCCGAGATAAAAAGCGTCCCACATTTTATGATTCCGGAGATCACCGAAACAAGTGAACAACAATATCACGTGACCACCGTGGGGCGTGTTTGAGCTACTTTTAACCAAAACAAGTCGGTGTGGGCGAACATGGCAGACTCGGCTCTCCCTCCAGCGGAAAACAAAAGAAAAGGAAAGCCTGCCTAGTGAGTGTAACTGCAAGATAGAGCAAGGTTAGACGACGTGCCATTTTTTCTGGACAGATAACCAAATCATTCTAGCTAGCGCTTAGCTATCTCAGCCTTAGAACACATGGGCTCGACTCCACAGTAGCGAGTATGGAGTTACACACCTAATGTTTTGATCTGACAGAGAAAGAAACAGGAACACAAAAGCAGAAACAGAGAAAAGATATAAATATTCATCTTTCTTTTGTTTCACGGATCTATTCGCGAACGTCAACCACAGATTCCATCCCTGAGACTCAAAACTCTCCGAGGTCGATGCAGAGTCACGATGTTTTCTTGGTGGTGTCGCCATCTTGGTGTGACACAGTTCCATAGTTATGCTAATGAGTTAAAGCTCCTCCCTCGCGTTCGGGTGTTTCCTGTTTCTGTCGGGCCGTACTATTTACCTCAAGAGGGACCAAAACAGAGAAAAGTGACCCTCAGTGTCAGATGCGCGAGAGAGGCAGATGTATGTGCAGAAGTGTTTATTATAATACAGTGTGATCTGTACAAAAAGTGCACGAAACGCACACAAAGCAAACAGTCCAAATCAGCAGGCAAGGTCATAAATGGGAAAACAGGCAAAAGATCAATCGAGGCGCAAACAGGATGTCGGAGGCAAAATGAGAAGGAGAACTAGAAACAGGAGCAGGAGTCGAGAAACCAGGAAAACCACAAACACGGGAAACAAGGCTCAGTAATGCGCACTGAACGTGGCGTGATACTTCGCATCGTCCTTGCATCAGCGCAGTCCTTAAATAGCCCAAAACTTAGTTCATTAATTGAGAACAGGTGCACCTTGTTCACGGCGCGCATGCTGGAGCTCACTCGGTGCACACGCAGCCCGAGGCGCACCTCTTGGTGCACGCGCCACAACGCGCAGGACTGACACTCAGGACATCAAAATGATCACATCCTGTTCATCCACATGATATTGTTCTTGCAGGCCAGAGGAAAATGCCATACAAAAAAATTAAATTTCAAAAAAAATTTTAATTTCAGCAGTTTTTAAATATCAGCAGTATAAATATAAGCGAGCGAGATGTTTTTTCAGTATCGTCTAAACACAAACACTCACCTTCATACCTGAAAAACATCAGAGATAGAAAATACTGACTGAAGAAGGACATCACATGATGATGAGAATACAAGAATGACGATTTTGTGAGCATTGAAATAAATCAAAAAGGAGATTTAAAATGTATTACTGCATGAACACTCTGAGTTGTCATGATCACATGAAATGATCACGCTGCAAAACAAAATGGCTTCATCACTTATTCACCGCGAAAAGCACTTGATCCAGCACAGACTGTTATTTTACTGGTTTTTTGTTTTCCATCATGCTCTGATATAATGTTACTCAAACATTACACAAAAACTTCACAAAGCTACAAGACACTAAATCAAGGTCATGAACTTCATAAAGTGAGCGTGATGTAGGTGATTTTTATCACGATTTTTTTTAACTCACTATTTTTTGTGTTAATTTGATGCACTCTTTTGTAAAGAAAACATGTCCATAGTGTGAAGGATAATCTGACCAAGCGCTCATCTGCTACACTTACACAGAAACTTTAATTTCTTTCATCATTTTATTCATCATTTATATAAGGACTGTTATCATTTAATGAATAGTTCCATATTAATGTGTATAAAATTGTTTTTGAGTGAATTTACAGCCACACAGTGCTGCTGGACTTCCTGCTGGAGTGAGGATCTGGGTTATGATGCATGAAGAACATGCTGAAGCTCAGGGTCCGAATGGAGCGTAACGGAGAACTTCACACCCTGAACTGGACCCGTGCTGAGGAAATGAACTCGGTGGCGAAAGTGTAAAAGCTTTAATCTTCTCCCGAAGGTCAGAAATCTCTCGACGCTGCAGCGCTTTATTCGTAAGTGTAAGGACTCGGTGAAGAACAGAGACACCTCTGAGTGAGAGTTCACACTCCTCCTCATCTTCACACCATTATTCACAAACATCACAGGAGGAAAAAAACGTGTCAGTTCTGTAAATGACTTTAACCGGCGGATGAACCGCTGAACTTCTCACACACTTTATGTCCTTTTATTGCACCAACATCACTGAAGTGTAACATTTATATTACACAATTATTATTATTATTATTATTATTATTATTACACGTGTTTATCTAGAGGGCAAAGCTGAACTCAGTACACAGACTGAGGAGAGGAAGGAAGAAAGAAGAACAAGATGTAGGAAGGAAGAGAAATTGAAGAAATTAAGAAAGCAAGAAGGGAAGAGAAAAAGTCAACCTAGCAAGAAAGAAAGATGTGAAGATGGAAAGAAATAAAACATTGAAGAAAGAAAGAAAGAAAGAAAGAAAGAAAGAAAGAAAGAAAGAAAGAAAGAAAGAAAGAAAGAAAGAAAGAAAGAAAGAACACATCTTGTACAAACCCAGTTCTACCACTGTCTACAAAATGTTTCATAATCGAGTTAATTTAAAATTATAAAAATGAATGAATAAATAGAATTCTAATTTTAAACAGAATTATTATTATTATTATTATTATTATTATCCAAATCTTTTATAAAAAAATACAACTCCACCCACCTTTAAACAATAGGCCACACCCCCTTGCACTGACTCTGTGCAACAATCTTCAGTGCAACTTTTTTCTACATAATCACTGTTTTTTTGTCCATGTTTATGGAACAGGAAGTGAACTACAGACACCAATCACACCAGACATTCACACGGATATTGTGTCTGATGTTTCATAAAGATTCCACTCACACAGTGTTGAGTTCAGAACCTCAGACCGCAGTGTGTGTTACAACGGAGTCGATCAGAACTCAGTGGATTTATATTCCACAAGAAGGATGGAGTGTGAAGTCTGAGGCTTGGTTTTGTAAATCCAGTTTTTGTTTGAGAACTTGTTTGTTTGTGGGTTTTTTTGTTTTTGGCGTGTGTGTGTGTGTGTGTGTGTGTGTGTGTGTGTGTGTGTGTGTGTGTGTGTGTGTGAGTCAGTGAGAGAGTGAGAGCTTCTTCTAGATGTTTGAAGCTTTTGATGGACGTCATCTGATTAGTGACAAGAAGCTCATCTGACTCTTCAGTGCACCTGTACGAGGGCTTCTCGTTATTCAGAGTGGTTTTACACACACACACACACACACACACACACACACACACACACACACACACACACACACACACACACACACAGTGCATGATAAATGAGGCAGCACAGAAAGAGAAGCTTTGCTCTATAAAATCTGCTGTAATGCATTTCAATAAAATGAGACAGTTTTGTGCTTGAGGAACCCGTCGAGTTCTGCAGAGACAAACGATAAAACACCACAATTATTACTTTTACCTCCTGGACAAAAACAATAAACAGCAACTCGTATATGAAGCAGTGTTTTGTCTTTAATCCATCAAAGATTAATTTACAGAGTCATATTTTAAAGAAATACTGTGTTTGCTAGAGGATCAGGAAAGAAAGAAAGAAAGAAAGAAAGAAAGAAAGAAAGAAAGAAAGAAAGAAAGAAAGAGAAGGGAGAGGAAGTGTGTGTGTGTGTGTGTGTGTGTGTGTGTGTGTGTGTGTGTGTGTGTGTGTGTGTGTGCATGTGTGTGTGATTAACACCGGATGTTTTGTGGACTCTCTGCTCCTGTACACTCAGTTACTCTCACTCCATTAGATAATCAGGTAAGTGAGCAGGTCATTAGCGTACGCTAAAGAGACAAAAAGCAGGACAGCAGATGAATCATTATAATTTAATACACTCACTGTACCGGTGTGTGTGTGTGTGTGTGTGTGTGTGTGTGTAGGAGCAGAGACGGGACATTAGGTCAGTCATGGATGTTGGGAGTCATTGCATTTAACTTCTTTAGGAAAAATCCCCAAACTGGGCCGGATTCCTGCAGCCGCTTCCTTCAGGGCGACTCCGATCCAGGGCAACTCCGATCCAGGGCCGGGATCTGAACAAGGAAATCGCAGAGTCTTCAGCTGAACCTAAAACCAACCCCAACCATCGAGGATGCAAACTACAAGAAACATAATCAGTCTCACGCAGCGCGAGTTTCATCATACGGGTAGCTCAAAACCTATGAACAAAACATGTTAAAGAAGTCGGCTCACGCTTCCAAGAATTCCCTGTGCCAAATAATGAGGCCACATTTTCAGTGTTGCCGATATTCCAAAAACGATCCGTGACAATTTGGCGACGTGCAAAGAAAAAAGAAAGAACAGACATGAGAGAAACAAATAAGAGGCAAGAGAGAAAGAAAGCAAAGAGAAGATGGAAGGAAGCAAAGAAAAAGTTTGAAGGAAAAAGATCTTTAAAAAATTAAATAAGGAAATGAAGTAAGCGATGAAAGATGGGGCAAAGAAAGAAAGAAAGAAAGAAAGAAAGAAAGAAAGAAAGAAAGAAAGAAAGAAAGAAAGAAATGGCAACTAAATGAACAAATGAGACAGAAGCAAAGAATTAAATAGAAAGAAAGGAAACAAATAAACAAAGAAAGGAGATAGAGAAAGAGAGAGAGAGGAAGGAGAGAGGAAGGAGAGAGAGAGAGAGAGAGAGAGAGAGGAAGGAGAGAGGGAGAGAGAGAGGGTGGAGAGAGAGAGAGAGAGAGAGAGAGAGAGAGAGAGAGAGAGAGAGAGAGATTAGTGGTTGTGTGAGTTCCCTGCGTGAACTCTCAGTAAGTTCTCTCCATTAGCAGGGCGAGTGGGCCGTACAGCTGTGGATTTGCTCGCTGCTGATTGGAGGAGTTAAATACGAGTGAATCAGCGTTGTATAGTTTATGTTTAAAAACGCTGTGAGAAAGTGAAGAACATGAAACAAAATGAAAAGTGAAGTGAGGGATGGAGTCTTGCTGCTCTTCTCAGACTGGAGTCGTTTTTCTGTAATGACAGACCTCGCAGCACATGCAGCTTTAAACATCACTGGGTGGGGGGATATGGGGGTTTGGGGGAGGGGTATGGGGTATAGGCAGACATGAGATGGACTTCTTCTTCTTAAACATTTCAAACTGGTTAAAAAAACACTCTGAACTGAAATGAAGTGCCTACATGTGGGCCACTTTGCGTCAATCATATCTTTCCCATCGCTCTCCTGGACCTTAATTCTGTGCTTCAGCTCAGCCACACTTTGTCGTTTGTCTCTGTGATCATCTCCCTGTTCCTCTTCTCTCTCCCAGTATTATCAGATCTCCTGCTGGTGCACACGGAGACAAACAGTGTTAGGAGTTCAGATGCGTCTCTGCGTGATGCCTCATCACCTGACGAGTATGTATAGAGCATCACTCATCACTCACCTTCAGTCCTGTTCCCTCTCCTCATTCCTCCTTCTAATACGTTAATGTTTCCATAGTAACAGCTCATTCACAGGGGCTTGTACAGGAATTGTGATCTGATCAGGTTAAAAGCATGGCTCAAAGCTCTGATTGCAAGTTTTATTTCAACTGACCAAAGATTGGGTGGAACTGAGATGTGACCTCACATCCTGTTTGATGGATTCGCTGCTGATTCCAGTGGGCTGTCATGGACAAACACTTCTGAAAATGAAAAATATATATCTGATAACGTTCATGAATCTTGGTCTAAAGATCATCTCTGCCAAATTATTGGACAAAATTTGTGGCCTGTGGAAATTCTTTAAATTTCTTCATTTGAAAAAATGGACGCTGTACCAATTAACTTGATGTGACAATTTGTCACGTCTCATGCTTGGAATCAAGTCTGGTTTTGATATGTCAGAGTGTTGCTGAGTTATCACCTCACATCCTGCTTGGCGGCTTCACTGCCATTTTCGATTATCTTCAGTGGATGAATGCTTTTGTTTTGCCCAAGATACAACCATGAAAAATAATTACTTTTTTAAGGCAAACACACAGTTATTGGGCAAAATGGGTTTTTACGTATTGCAGTACCCCCCAGTGGAAAAATGACTCGTTTTTGTTTTTTTTTCAGGTCCTCAAAAAGGGGTACGGAGTCTGTTTACTAAGTTTGGCATCAGTACATCAAACAGTTGCAGAACTATGATCTCACATCTCATTTGGTGTCTTTGCTGCTGATTTCGATTGGCTGTAATGGACAAACGGTTTGAAAATCAAAAATCTAAATGACAACATTTGTGAGGTTTAGTCTGAAGAGCACCTTTTGCTAATTTGATGAAAATTGGACAAAATTTGTGGCCTGTGAAGCTTTTAAAACCTTTTTTGTTAGAATCAAATGTGGCAGAAAATCCAACATGATCATTATCAGGTCATTGATCTCGGTTTGAGCCAAGAAATCCAATGGTACCTTGTTTTTTGAAAATTGGGCATATGGTTCAAAAGTTACATGCATAAACGCAGCTCAAATTTTAACCCATTGGTGGCGCTAGGGGTTCTGTCCCCAATCAGTGTGCCAAATTTCAATTATTTTTACCATATGGACTGCCATAGACACCCTAGCCAGAAGAAGAAGAAGAAGGTTGAATCATAATGGGCTTTCCTGCTTGGCCCCCAGTTACTGTATATGTGAGAGAAACTGTCTATTTACAAAATGCTTTTTGTTGTAATTATTCTGATGTATTTCTTTAACATTTCTCTTTGTAGCCTCGTCTTCATCATCTCTGCTTTCACACATTTGCCTCATGTCTGCGTTTATTTGATCTGAGCCAAAATGAATTGGCCTTTAATGAAACATGACATGTGTCAATTGAGCTCAATTATCAATCCTCAACCCACACATGTGCAAATTAAAGCCCAAGGACTCACACAGCTAATTCGTTCTTTCATGGTCTGAAAGTAAATCTTTCTTTCTTTCTTTCTTTGCAAAGCAGGTGCATTTACTGGTCTAAAATGTCTAACTTTTGCATCAGATGATCAATGTTGAGGATAATTAGTAAGGATGCAGTGCTATGGGCAAGTATTCAGTCTTTTCTTCTCCTTTTATAAAAGAACAAAGCGTGAGTCAGTCAGATTATAGCTTTTATAAACTCGTATATAAGCTGTAGCATAATATTCCACTGATAGACATCCATCTCTGTCAGATTTAAACATTCAGTCATTTACATCCTTCGTTTAAAAGGAGACAAAAAAACAAAAACAATATTGTCGCAGCAGTAAAGCCACCGGAGGCCTTCATCATAAAGTGTTTCTTGTTAATTCACTGTTAAATTGATTATGTTGAATGGTGGACAGTAAGTGACATCCACTTTGACCTAAAAATAATAAAGAGAAGTGTAGATAAAACATTCATGAAGTGTAGATCTGACAGCAACGTCTGTCTTGTAGTTTAGGTTTATATTATATTTACCCAGAGACAGTGTGTGGGTGTTTGTAGCCATGAGCAAGATCCTAAATCTTCAGTAATATAATTTTACCAACACACACACACACACACACACACACACACACACACACACACACACACACACACACACACACATCATCATCATCATCAATGCATATGCGAATGGTACCTTCATTCTTTCGTACAGTAACACTGTATTTAAAGGATCTTGACATGAGGTGTTAGAGCTGTTAGAGGTGTTATGTAAGTATTGGCCAAGTTATGTAGCATGACTTATAATAATAATTTTATAATTGTATTTAATAACAATAATTTCGTGGTTCAACAATTCAAGATTCATCAGTACATTTTTTTTATTCTTCAAAAGTTTCCATTCTGATCCTTTTTATTTATCTGGGATATTATCAGAAAATCTAGAACTGTTAATGGTTATTTGGTTGTCTTTCTTTGGCAAACCTTAAAGGTAGACCGCCTTTCAGACTTTTCAAGTGTACATCATAAAAATAATTTTCCCTGACATCCAATTATCTTTGTTTAGTGACCAAAAGCTACTGAATTCAAATAACAGACTTCCAATTTTATGAGTTTTTTTAATTCATTAATAATCAGTGATTTTAGGACCACATGGCTCTAAATTCTCCACTATTTTTTCCTGCTTCACCATGACCCAATTCAAGCTACTACATCATGCATCACGTGGTGGGCTTTCCCCGTTCACGCACGGCATTGTGGAATACAAATTTGAAACAGGAGAGAAAAATGGAGGACGTCAGTGTGCGAATGAAACGTGAAAGACCGACTACAGTAACGGAAAGTGAGAAGAAAAGATGTTATGTTATATACGAAGGAAAGGAAACGCAGGACCAAACTAATAAATATCGGTGCTCAGCGAGCACCTCGGTGTGATCAGCTGTTCGTTTAGCAACAGAATGATGGAACTGTCAGTGCACGCTTAAAGGTAAACCTGTAGATGGCAGTAATGCAACACTGTGGATGCCAGCTGCCGTAAAACCCAAAAGAAGAAGAAGAAGAAGGTAAACCTGCGCATGCGCACACGGACTTCCTCTGTCTGCTTGACTGCACCAAGCGAGCGACTTCATGCACATTATTTGCTTTAATCCCCTCAAATTAAATAACTTCCCAGCCACAGAATGGCCTAATATTTTGTGAGATATTACAGAAATAAACAGATATCACAATCACCACATTTCAGAGGGAACTAAATTTCACCAATTTTATGAAATCAAAAGGCCGTCTCGCTTTAAATGTTCTATGTAGAGCTATTGTATGTACAGCGCCCTCCACAATTATTGGCACCCCTTGTTAAGATATGTTCTTAGGCTTCTAATAAGTTCATTTTTAAAAATAATATAGGACAACAATGCAAAAAAAAGAGAAAAATCCAACCTTTAATTCAAGTGCATTTATTCAGTGGGAAAAAAATCCCACATTAAGAAATAATTATTTTACATGAAATCATGTGTGCCACAATTATTGGCACCCCGATGTTAATACTTTGTACAACTCCCTTTTGCCAACAAGACAGCACATAATCTTCTCCTGTAACATTTCACAAGATGGGAGAATACAGAGCAAGGGATATTTGACCATTCCTCTTTGCACAATCTCTCTAAATCATCCAGAGTCCTGGGTCCTCTCCTGTGCACTCTCCTCTTCAGCTCACCCCACAGGTTTTCAATTGGGTTGAGGTCTGGGGACTGAGATGGCCATGGGAGGAGCTGGATTTCGTGTCTGGTGAACCATTTTTGTGTAGATTTGGCCACATGTTTAGGGTCATTATCTTGCTGAAAGACCCAATGATGACCCATCTTCAGCTTTCGGGCAGAGGCCACCAGATTTTGATTTAAAATGTTCTGGTATTTCAAAGAGTTCATGATGCCATGCACCCTAATAAGGTTCCCGGGGCCTTTGGAAGAGAAACAGGCCCACAGCATCACTGATCCTCCCCCATACTTCACAGTGGGCATGAGGTGCTTTTCTGCATACTCATCTTTTGTGATGTATTAGAGTGTTTGTTGCCAAAAAGCTCTATCTTGGTCTCATCTGACCAAAGCACACGGTCTCAGTTGAAGTCCCAGTACCACTTAGCAAACTCCAGATGTTTACATTTATGCTTGTAAGTGAGAAAAGGCTTTTTCCGTGCATGCCTCCCAAACAGCTTGTTGGCATGTAGGTAGCGCCTGATGGTTGTTATGGAGAATTTGTGACCCCAAGGTGCTACTCTTTGATGCAATTCTCTAACAGTGAGTTTTGGAGAACTTTTTACTTCTCTTCCCATCCTCCTCACTGTGCGTGGTGGCAAAATAAACTTGCATCCTCATCCAGGCTTGTTTGCCACTGTTCCAGTTGTTTTAAACTTCTTGATGATTCCTCTGACTGTAGATATGGGCCGGTGTAGGCGAGTGGCTATTTTCTTGTAGCCATTGCCTGACTTATGAAGGTTGACACACATCTGCCTTACTTGAATGGTGTGTTCTCTTGTCTTTCCCATGTTGAAGAGTGGATAAGAGAAATAGACCTCTGTGTCACATCATATTTATACCCCAGAGAAACAGGCTGTGATGAATTACTAATTAAAGGTTCCTGGATACTCTGATCAACTTTATAAACTACAGTAGAAATGACAGAAATGCTTCAATTACATTTATTTTCTAGGAATTGTTATGGGTGCCAATAATTGTGGAACAGGTGATTTTATGAAAAATAATTATTTCTTAGTCAGGGATTTTTTTTAATTCACTTGAGTTAAGGGTTACATTTTTCTACAATTTTCAGTGTGAGATTATGCTTTTGCAATAAAAATTAAATTTATTTTAAGGCTTTTAACACATCTTAACCAGGGGTGCCAATAATTGTGGAGGGTGCTGTATGTATGTATGTATGTATGTATGTATGTATGTATGTATGTATGTATGTATTAGTGAGTCTCAATCAGAAAGCTTAATTAGCCAATCAACATTTTATAAACAAAAACAAACCTTGCAAAACAAATTTTGTATCAAGAGTATATCAATAGCTTAGCTAAATGTTAAAGGGTTCTTTGAATAATTAAAGGTCTTTAAATATTCTGTGTGGAACCATATAACTATAATGTTTTCCTATCAGTAAGGATTCCAAGTAGAACCCTATATTTGAAAGTTAAGAATCCTCGATGATCCAATGAACCATTAAAGAACCCATGAAGGAACCCTTTTTGTACCAAGAGTGTTCTGAGTACCAAGAGAGTTTAACTAAAAGGTAAACAGTTTTTTTTATAAATGTTTGATTTTAAAATTTCCACATAGAACCCTTTAACTGAGGTTTCAAGTATAAGCATATTTTCGTCAGCTAAGAACCCTTAATTATCCAATGAACCCTTGAAGAACCTTTCTATCAAAGGACTTTAAGGACTCTAACTTGAACCCTACAACTGACTCTTGTAGACTGCTGAGTAGATTTTTGAAGCTATGAACCCATCATTTTCTAATGAACCATTAAAGAACCCTTGTTGAACCTTTTTTCTAAGTGTACCAAGTGCCAGTTGTAAATGTTAAATGCTTGACAGGTTTGAGATATTATGAAGAGTAATAAAATATAATGAGAAATAATTTGGAGTTTGTGCTGCACACTTACCCAGTTTATATATACACACTCTTATAGATACCCCCATGAGTCCAATCACCAGCTATTGTCCATCACTCCCACCTCCTCCACCTCAGCTGCAGCCTGGGTCTCTCTACCACATCACACCTTGGAGGCTCGCTCCTCCCCCACCACAGCCATAACCTTCTCCATTCTGGAGAGAGACATTAACAGGCTCCTCAAAAAGCAGAACCTCCACAAAGCAGCAGGTCCTGATTCTATCTCTTCATCCACCCTGAAGCACTGTGCTGATCAGCTGTCTCTGGTGTTCACAGACATCTTCAACACCTCACTGAAGGCGTGCCATGTGCCAGTTTGCTTCAAAGCTTCCACCATTATCCCCAGCCCCAAAAAACCAAGGATCCAAGGAATTAATGATTACAACTCCATCGCCCTTACTTCTGTAGTAATGAAGTCATTTGAGCTTCTTGTGCTTGCTCTCTCACCTTAAATACATCACTGACCTGCTCCTGGACCCCTTGAGGTTTGCCTACAGAGCCAACAGGTCTGTAGACAATGGTGTCAACATGGCTCTCTATTTCATCCTCCAGCACCTGGACTCCCCAGGAACCTAGGCTAGGATTCTGTTTGTGGATTTCAGCTCTGCCTTTCCCTCAATACAATCATCCCAGGTCTTCTGCAGGACAAGCTCTCCCAGGAGAGCATGCCTGACTCCACCTGCAGGTGGATCACTGACTTCCTGCCTGACAGGAAGCAGCATGGGAAACTGGGAAAACACGTCTCTGACTCCCGAACCATCAGCACTGGATCCCCTCAAGGCTGTGTCCTTTCTCCTCTACTCTTCTTCCTGTACACCAACAGCTGCACCTCCAGCTCCTAAAATTCGCAGAGACACCACCCTCATTGGACTCGTCTCTGATGAGAAGGAGTCTGTCTACAGGTGGGAGAGTGACCATCTGGTGACGTGGTGCAGACAGAACAACTCAATGCTCTAAAGATAGTGGAGATGATTGTAGATTTCAGGAAGAGCTCTGCTACACCCTCCCCCATCACCCTGTTTGACTCCCCAGTAACCTCTGTGGAGTATTTCCACTTCCTGGGCACTACAATCACTCAGGACCTCAAGTGGGAGATGCACAGCAGCTCCCTCATCAAGAAAGCACAGCAGACGATGTGCTTCCTGCAGCAGCTGAAGAAGTTCAACCTGCTAAAGACAATGATGGAGCACTTTTACACTGCCATCATCAAGTCCATCCTCACCTCTTCCATCACCTTCTGATATGCTGCTGACACTGCCAAGGACAAGGGCAGACTGCAGTGCATCATTCTTTCTGCTGAGAAGGTGATCGGCTGCAAAATTCCATCTCTCCAGAACCTGTATGAGTCCAGGACCCTGAGGAACGCAGAAAGGATTGTGGTCAACTCCAGACACAAGCTTTTTGAGTCACTACCTTCTGGCAGGAGGCTGTGGTCCATTAGGACCAAAACTTCATGCCACAAGGCCAGCTTTTTCCCCACTGCAGTTGGCCTCATCCATAAGGCCCGAGACCCCACTGACTCAACCCAACACACACACCCAACGTGGTACATTAACACACCTCTCAGGATTGCTGTGTTGGACATTTCATGGTATGTTCTTCATTCTGTGACTTTATATTGCACATTCCAGCATATACTGTACAGCATGGTCATTTAAATAGTACACTACACATTCTCTCTGTGTTCATTATTTTCTCACTGTATATTTTATATTTCTTTATATTTTTATTGAAAATATTCTATTTATATATTTACATTTATCTCGTTACTTAATTTTTTATTTTAATTGTTCATGCACCAAACACCAAAGCACATTCCTTGGATATGGGAATCTCATCTCATCTCATTATCTCTAGCCGCTTTATCCTGTTCTACAGGGTCTCAGGCGAGCTGGAGCCTATCCCAGCTGACTACGGGCGAAAGGCGGGGTTCACCCTGGACAAGTCACCAGGTCATCACAGGGCTGACACATAGACACAGACAACCATTCACATTCACACCTACGGTCAATTTAGAGTCACCAGTTAACCTAACCTGCATGTCTTTGGACTGTGGGGGAAACCGGAGCACCCAGAGGAAACCCACACAGACACGGGGAGAACATGCAAACTCCACACAGAAAGGCCCTCGCCGGCCACGGGGCTCGAACCCAGACCTTCTTACTGTGAGGCGACAGCGCTAACCACTACACCACCATGCCGCCCGATATGAGAATGTACTTGGTAATTAACAGTTATTCCACTCAATCTTGTTGTACATGAGCTGGTGGGCGACAAGGCACGTAGCACCGAGTCGTCTGTAATCCATGTACAACGAGATTGAGTGGAATAACTGTTTTATTCTCTCCAATAGAGCATTTTTATATTTTGCAAATTCAATAAATAAAAACTTTATACAAAACATCTGACAAAATCATTTCCACATAGAATGTAAACAAACCGGCGAAATGACAGGAGCAATTTGTGAAAAATGCGATAATAATAATTTTTGAAAAATAAAAATATATACATTCTTACCATCAAATACTTTCATTCCATATTTTGTTGCTCTTTTTTTGTATTTTTGGGGTTTTGTTTTTGAGTAGTTTTTATTTCGCCCTCGGTTGGTTCAGCAACATGCTCTGCCATTTTGTTTTGTTTTTCTCTACTTATGGTATATGAGCTGATAGCCTAGTAGTAGAGTAGCCAATCAGAGCACATGATTACTCATATCCAGTGAATGTGGATAGAATAATAAACTTTATTTTGATTCTTCTGATTCTCTTAGAAAAAGCGTTCTCTAAGTTGTCCTTGGATAATTTTTGGATAGTTTTAAAGATTCTATGGAGAACCAAGCATTTTCCTATCAGAAAGGTTTCCAGGTAGAACTTTTTTAAAGCTTTTTAAAAGAATCCATAACTGGGAACTCATGAACCATTTAAAGAATCCCTTTTGCACCAAGAATGGACCAAGTACTAATATTTTAGCTCAATATTATAAGGTTCTTTGGGTAATTTTGGATTTAAAGATGCTTTATTGAACCCTCTAACAATGTTTCCCAGTCAGAACCCTTAATTATCCAGTGAACCCCTGAGGAACCCTATTTTCTAAGTGAGCCAAGTACAGATCCTAAGAAGCATTAATTCCTCATGACTAGCATTCTTTAATTAGCTGTGATTGTTTACTGATTTTGAAAGAATACAAACCTGAACATTTTTCTTCTTCTTCTTTACACACCCCTGTCATAAGCATCAGCTGTTTCCACACAAGGTCATGTTCTCACTCCGACCTCGAATGAGTGGCTGTCCTCGTAATGACGGCAGCGACGTCTAATCTACACTGATAAATTTATAGCAAGAGGTGCTCTGACGGTCATCAATTACAACCAGCCTGAGGCAAAGATTTAATTATTAATGTTGGTGAGGGAGGAAGGGGGTGGGAACAAGTAACACGATTGATTTTTGTCACTTAATGTTTATCTACAGCATAAACCATCATATCTGAATGGATTAAAGTTGAAGATATGGTCTTGTGTACGTGTTTAGAGAGCTGAGTTTAAACATGTATAGTAATTAAATATGAGGATTTTTACTAAAAAAAAACCAAAAACTGCAAGCTCGATCATTTTGGATTTGAGTCATTCGAGCAGAAAGAGGCCGAGTGTACAGGAAAGACTTCAGTACAGTTTCTATGGTTGGGGGTAAAACAGGAAGTAATGCACAGTGTGTCTATTGCTAATTGTGCTTTGTATGTAGAGTTAGTATCTTTTGGTATAGCCACGCACACCCTATATTGTCCAAAAAAACCCCAAACAAACACATAAATCTCTAAATAGAAAAGGCAAAGATGAATGTTCATGAATCCTAAAGTTACAGCAAAGGCTAACTGATATAATTATAATTAGAAGATAATGAACAGATCGTGAGGCTAACGGTACACTAGAAGAAGAATCGATGCACATTTTGTTGTTGTATTGAAAGAAAAAAGGAAAAGCTCATGGCCTGGAAGAGAAAGTCATTGTCATCGTTGTTGTCACTGGCGAAACACTTCATATGATGAATGAATCGTTTCTGAACACATCAATTTTCGAAGCCCGAAGCTTTCATGAGCGAAGTCATTCTGCAGACACAATGAACACCTGATGACTTTATTTGACATGACACAGAGACACGGTCGCAATGAAATCAGGCAAAAAAAACCACTCCTTTAAAAAAAAACACACTCCTTTTACTCGTAAATTCATCCTTTTCTTTCCTGCAATGGGAACCGAGATGGAAAGGGACAGAGAGCAGAAGAGACGGCTGAGCGCTCGAGACAATGAGACACGTCTGAGACGAGAGACGAGCTGGATTGATTTCAGCTCCAATTGAGCTTTTGAGAGATGTTACTTTTTTCTTGTTGTTGTTGTTTTTCAATCATGAAGGCAGAAAATGCAAGTTTTAGACTGTCTTTGTCAATCCTCAGTCAAAATACTTCATCTTGATGTTTAGGTTTTTAAAAATGGAACATGATGTGCCTTAATCTGAAGCTTTTCAGTCTGTAGAAAGTCAAAAGCACCAATAATAGTGTAGTCTTATTCATAACAAAAGAAAAATGAAGAATTATAAACCATTTTTGTCAAATCTCAAATTCTAATTTACACTCTTAAAGTGCATATCCTGGACCAAATTCATTTTTTTTTTTTAATATGAAAGTATGTCCCTTTACACACTCATCCAGAAGGGTAATTTTTCACAAGGCCATCTGTCTACAGCAGAAAAAAATAAAATAACAAAACGCGTCTGGAAAAATCCCAAGGGAGTCTGGAGCCAGATTCGTGGCGTCACCTGCGGAAGCGCCAGCAGGCTGCGCGAGCTTTGCACGGTTTCAGTGCACAACCTGTGTAGACCAAGTTTAGCAGCTAGCAATTTTGCATTGAAATATGGAATTGTCACCTGAGCGCAATGTGGGAAACGATGAGTACTAATCCCATCAAGATTGGTGTTGCTACACTCTCCTACAATACATCTGTTAACCTTTTTAATAATTACGTGATAATGTTGAAGAAATTTGCAGAAAACCACCAGTTCGTTTTCTCATAAACAAACCAGTGCTGATGTAGGATTCAGAGGGAGGCGTCCCGCACATGACGTCACGAAAATCAGTGTTTCCCAGGAAATCCAAATGCCAAGTTTTTTCAGAGGCGGACCAATTCGCCTCAAATGGCTTGATTTCAACTGAATTTTTCTGGTATTGCGCAAGGTAAAAAAATTGCACAAAATGCAAAATGTGACAGATATTTGACCAAAGTTTAATATAAAATAGGAGAATTACATTGATCTTGTGGGCAGCACGGTGGTGTAGTGGTTAGCGCTGTCGCCTCACAGCAAGAAGGTTCTGGGTTCGAGCCCCATGGCCGGCGAGGGCCTTTCTGTGCAGAGTTTGCATGTTCTCCCCGTGTCCGTGTGGGTTTCCTCCAGGTGCTCCAGTTTCCCCCACAGTCCAAAGACATGCAGGTTAGGTTAACTGGTGACTCTAAATTGAGCGTAGGTGTGAATGAGAGTGTGAATGGTTGTCTGTGTCTATGTGTCAGCCCTGTGATGACCTGGCGACTTGTCCAGGGTGAACCCCGCCTTTCACTCGTAGTCAGCTGGGATAGGATCCAGCTTGCCTGCGACCCTGTAGAACAGGATAAAGCGGCTACAGATAATGAGTTGAGAATGAGACATTGATCTTGTGGCCAGCACGGTGGTGTAGTTCTTAGCGCTGTCGCCTCACAGCAAGAAGGTCCGGGTTCGAGCCCCGGGGCCGGTGAGGGCCTTTCTGTGTGGAGTTTGCATGTTCTCCCTGTGTCCGCGTGGGTTTCCTCCGGGTGCTCCGGTTTCCCCCACAGTCCAAAGACATGCAGGTTAGGTTAACTGGTGACTCTAAATTGAGCGTAGGTGTGAATGTGAGTGTGAATGGTTGTCTGTGTCTATGTGTCAGCCCTGTGATGACCTGGCGACTTGTCCAGGGTGAATCCCGCCTTTCACCCGTAGTCAGCTGGGATAGGCTCCAGCTCGCCTGCAACCCTGTAGAACAGGATAAAGCAGCTACAGATAATGAGATGAGACATTGATCTTGCTCCTGAATTTACCCGTGATATGCACTTTAAAGGAGTAATATGTAACTTTTAGCTCCCTCTGCTGCCTGTAAGGTGAATTGCAAGTGAGTGTTAAGGAAAAAAAACAAAAACCAGCTTGACTCTGCCCCTCAGTTGAAATTCATACCTTGTGTATGTTTCCTTTAAAGGAAACATTTGTTTGATCTGGGGGCAGAGCTCATTTCTGGGCCAGAAAAAAAAAAATGGAAACAGAATCTTGAATCTTGAATCAAAGAAACCAGCCAAACCCGTAACATCACAAGGTCACAAGGTCATATGATTTGCTGCAGATCATCACAGTGGTATAACGCACAACACTGAGGGTTTAATTGCTTTTATTTAAAAAATTCACATTAATGAAAGGAAGAAAATGAAACATATTGACTTTAATAATAATAATAATAATAATAATAATAATAAATGACCAAAAAGTTGGCACTGAATGTGTCCACCAGGTAGCGCTATGAATAATTAAATATATAGAACTAATAAAACATAAATCCTGACTCTAAACCTCTACTATAAAACTTATAACTTGTACAACAATGTAAATGACTTTTGATTTATTAAAGAAGGACAAGTCGTTTGTAGTTACATTTAATGTCTGAAATGAGTCCGTTCCTGTTCTCACTCATGTTTTAAACACTCCTTCCATCACCAGTTTCAGTAGACAACTCATTAACACACTTTCTGAACAATCACTGGTGTAAAACTGTAGTGTAAACTGTTCAACACTCGCTCCGCATAGCAGAATGGGCGGAGCCACCAGTAATGTAATGAGAAATACATACGAACTATTAGTAACCATAGCAACAGGTTAATAAGAACAGGAAATTATGTCCATATAAGAAAAGTGAAGGCTTGTTAACTACATGAGCCTCATATCCCCAGCTGATGGGCTACATTTGGGGGAAATGCGAACAATTGTGTAAATTTACGTCTTTCCCTGTAAATGGTGATGATGATTTAACCCTGCTGTGATATTCGGAACCTGATCTCAGTGGATGTACAGTATTTGCACACAAGAAAGATCAACACAAGATCAAATGTCATTAGGACTTTCTGAATTCGACTGGTCTCATTATGTTTATTTTTTTTTTCCTTGAATGTTAAAAGGTCACTTTCTTGAAATATTTCTTTGATTATGAGATTTCTCATAAAATAGACCGAGAGCCTCAGGGTGGCCAGAAGACCACATTCAGAATATTAAATATTCACTCACTTTTTTTTTTTAAATTAATGCAGGTAATGTGAGAGCTGGAGACCGTGTGTGTGTGTGTGTGTGTGTGTGTGTGTGTGTTTGTGAAGGGTACTTTACAAGAATTGTGATATTTACACATTTAGACCTCATTATAATGCAAAAGCAAAAATATGGCTGTTGTATCATGTATTCTTTTATTTTTGGTAATTTCATGAGTACTGAATGACTAGAAGAAGTACAGGGGTGGGGGGCGGGGTTATGATGAAGATTATCATTATCAAGAGGCATGGTAAAGCACTGTCCAATCAAATCAGCTTCTGTATGTTTATTATAAATACTTGTAAAGTTATATAGTGCATATACATCCATCCATAATCCATAACTGCTTATCCTGTGCAGGGTTGCGGGCGAGCTGGAGCCTATCCCAGCTGACTACGGGCGAAAGGCGGGGTTCACCCTGGACAAGTCGCCAGGTCATCACAGGGCTGACACATAGACACAGACAACCATTCACACTCACATTCACACCTACGCTCAATTTAGAGTCACCAGTTAACCTAACCTGCATGTCTTTGGACTGTGGGGGAAACCGGAGCACCCGGAGGAAACCCACGCGGACACGGGGAGAACATGCAAACTCCACACAGAAAGGCCCTCGCCGGCCACGGGGCTCAAACCCAGAACCTTCTTGCTGTGAGGTGACAGCGCTAACCACTACACCCACATTTCTTTCTTTCTTTCTTGCTTTCTTTTCATGAGCTTCTCTGTTGTCACACAGTCTTTCTGCACTTTTTAAAGTCCCTTTTTATTTAGTGCATGTATTATATATATTATATCTGTCGTGCATACAGTCCAGGATCTCATCTCATCTCATTATCTCTAGCTGCTTTATCCTGCTCTACAGGGTCGCAGGCGAGCTGGAGCCCATCCCAGCTGACTACGGGCGAAAGGCGGGGTTCACCCTGGACAAGTCGCCAGGTCATCACAGGGCTGACAACAGTCCAGTATATTATGTATATTATGGATATGATGTATAAAACCCCAGCTGTGGTGTGATATACTGTACGTATGATATAATATTAAACACTGTTTTATAAACACTGAGAAACCAAACATTAAAATTCTAACAAATTTTCACTTGCAAAAATATCTGAAACCTTACTATAAACACACGGTGTAATTAATAAATCACTCTGTTGTTACGGTAACATCATCACCGATGGCGTGCTGCGATAAAGCAGAGTCACTGTCTCCGCCCTGAAACTGATTATTGCCAATTCATTAATTATTACGGTTTTTAAATTTATTAAAACATGACATGAGGTCATACTGAAGCTTCATATTTAACTGTTGCCCAGTGCTCACTCGCACTGGAGACTCCTTCCATAAGATGTTACACAAACCTTTTCTCTTTTCTCCTTCGGAAAACATCAACACGTAATCGTTTGTTGCTATAGAAACGATAACGTATCATAATTATAACGACCTGCGATTTTCAGCTGCACTGGCTAGAAAATTAATCAACAGTTTCTCGTTAGTGGAGTATTTAATAAAGTGAATCATCAGGAAATGAGTTTGGATTTGAGACGCCTGAAAGCAGGAAGTGATGTCATGATGTGATGTGACGTGATCTCATGAGGCTGAATCGGTCTCTTGACTTCAGTCTGTGAACTCGGTTCCTTTGGTCTTTTACAGAATTCACCTGTGAACTTCACACTTTCATGCGAAACCGACTGCTCATTATCATGTCTCAACGTGTTTGTTTTTTCTGCAGGAAAGGCTTTAATTATTTTAAATCCTGTCTTCATTAGTGTCACGTGTTTGCCTTTAACTACTGCACTGAACAATGGAAGCTTGTTTTTGTCTGAGTGTCGGAACCGTGACGCAGACGGCTCGTGTGGTTCTGTGGGCCGGCCGGAGTGCTGCAGCGTGAGCTCCCGGGATATTGTGTGTTTAACGCACCTTCATGCATGAATAATGAGCGGATCGTAAATAACACACTGACAGGTTTAGAAATGATCTTTCAGCTTCAGTTGTGAATCAGTGCGAGGATTTTCAGCACGTCAGCAGGAACAGTGTGTCAAACACACACGGAGGGAGAGGAGACTCCTCAGATCTCATATCAAATACCGTGTGTGTGTATGTGTGTGTGTGTGTGTGTGTGTGAGAGAGAGAGAGACTCTTTTTGCCTACAGAATTTTCTCACAGTGACAGAAAAGCATGACAAATTTGATCTTGTGGGGAATTTGAGCTTTGAAGTGTGTGTGTGTGAGAGAGAGAGAGAGAGAGGTGTGTGTGTGGAGAGAGAGAGAGGTGTGTGTGTGTGTGTGAGAGAGAGAGAGAGAGAGGTGTTGGTGTGTGTGTGTGTGTGAGAGAGAGAGGTGTTGGTGTGTGTGAGAGAGAGAGAGGTGTGTGTGAGAGAGAGAGTGTGTGTGAGAGAGAGAGAGGTGTGCGTGTGAGAGAGAGAGGTGTTGGTGTGTGAGAGAGAGAGGTGTTGGTGTGTGAGAGAGAGAGGTGTTGGTGTGTGAGAGAGAGGTGTTGGTGTGTGAGAGAGAGGTGTGTGTGTGAGAGAGAGAGGTGTGTGGTGAGAGAGAGAGGTGTGTGTGTGAGAGAGAGAGGTGTTGGTGTGTGAGAGAGAGAGGTGTGCGTGTGTGAGAGAGAGAGGTGTGCGTGTGTGAGAGAGAGAGGTGTGCGTGTGTGAGAGAGAGAGGTGTGCGTGTGTGAGAGAGAGAGGTGTTGGTGTGTGAGAGAGAGAGGTGTGCGTGTGTGAGAGAGAGAGGTGTGCGTGTGTGAGAGAGAGAGGTGTGTGTGAGAGAGAGAGGTGTTGGTGTGTGAGAGAGAGAGAGGTGTGTGTGTGTGTGTGTGTGAGAGAGAGAGAGAGAGAGAGGTGTGTGTGTGTGTGAGAGAGAGAGAGAGAGGTGTCTGTGAGAGAGAGAGAGAGAGAGGTGTGTGTGTGAGAGAGACAGAGAGAGAGAGAGGTGTGTGTGTGAGAGAGAGAGAGAGAGGTGTGTGTGTGAGAGAGAGAGAGAGAGAGAGAGAGGTGTGTGTGTGTGTGTGTGTGAGAGAGAGAGAGAGAGAGGTGTGTGTGTGAGAGAGAGAGAGAGGTGTGTGTGTGAGAGAGAGAGAGAGAGAGAGAGGTGTGTGTGTGAGAGAGAGAGAGAGAGAGAGAGGTGTGTGTGTGAGAGAGACAGAGAGGTGTGTGTGTGTGTGAGAGAGAGAGAGAGGTGTGTGTGTGTGTGAGAGAAGAGAGAGGGTGTGAGAGAGAGAGAGAGGTGTGTGTGAGAGAGAGAGAGAGGTGTGTGTGAGAGAGAGAGAGAGAGAGAGAGGTGTGTGTGTGAGAGAGAGAGAGAGGTGTGTGTGTGTGTGTGTGTGAGAGAGAGAGAGAGAGTGTGTGTGTGTGAGAGAGAGAGAGAGGTGTGTGTGTGAGAGAGAGAGAGAGGTGTGTGTGTGAGAGAGAGAGAGAGGTGTGTGTGTGAGAGAGAGAGAGTGGTGTGTGTGTGAGAGAGAGAGAGAGAGAGAGGTGTGTGTGAGAGAGAGAGAGAGAGAGAGGTGTGTGTGTGAGAGAGAGAGAGAGAGGTGTGTGTGTGTGTGAGAGAGAGAGAGGAGTGTGTGTGTGTGAGAGAGAGAGAGAGAGGTGTGTGTGAGAGAGAGAGAGAGGTGTGTGTGAGAGAGAGAGAGAGAGGTGTGTGTGTGAGAGAGAGAGAGAGAGGTGTGTGTGTGTGTGAGAGAGAGAGAGAGAGAGAGAGGTGTGTGTGTGTGTGTGAGAGAGAGAGAGAGGTGTGTGTGTGAGAGAGAGAGAGAGAGAGGTGTGTGTGTGAGAGAGACAGAGAGAGAGGTG